>NC_068356.1:74225653-74355653 GCF_020536995.1 Dreissena polymorpha
TAAAAAATAAGGGATGTCTAGTATATTTATGTCTATATTTAGAATATTTCTTACAGAACGCTAGGCATAAATGGGTTAAGCAATTGTGTGTATTTCGTAGTTTTGAGTCCCGCTCACCCCAGAGGCGGCATATAAACGAACCCGGAGTGTTTCCATGCTTTCTCATTTACTTAACATACTACTTTCAAGAAAGTTGGGAAGAATTTTGAAATTTATTGCCGAAATCTACAGCAAATTAGTTTTTCCTGAAAATATTTTAAATTAAAATGCGACGGGAGCAGACATCAAACCCTAGCCGCCTGAGTGAGACGCGCATGTTTCAACTGGGCTTACCGGTGTAGCGTGAATATGGTCAGATCGTGAGATCTGTCAGATAAACCGTAAATCTGACGATTCTCACAGTACCCCCGTGAGATTGCTCAGATCAGTCGCCGTGAAAAATGTCAGATTGATGAAAAATAATATTTTACGAATGGTTGTTTATATTCAACTTCATTTCGCGTTTTAACACCTTGCAGTTATTTTCGGACATCTTTTTTTCGGACGTAGAACGTAAAGACGTTGTTCACAACAAAGATATCAAAACAGTAGTTCTAACACCATGCAAACATTTGATTTTTTAAACGATGTTCGTTTCAAATGTTATATATATCGATGATGTACATGCATTATGTTGTAAATAAATAGGTTAATGTGTACTTTATGGTGTTGCAGTGTTTTAATAGAAATATATAACATTGATTTAAGAAAAAAAATTCAGAATATAAATATATATATATATATATATATATAATTTCAGATAAAAAATGTTAAAAACTGATTATAAACAAAATTCAATTCCAGAAATGTATAATCCTAAACGTTGTTTTTATCATTATTTTAGCTAATTCACATGTACACTCAATTCAAGAAAATTATTGTATTATAATATATTTCATACAATCAAAGTTACCACTATCATCATTTGTTTAGTCTGTCAATAAGCTCCATTGGACATTGTCGGTTTTGCTCGGGTACTGCTTAAAAGTACCCCGGGTACTCTTATGTATACTTAACTGTACCCCGGGTACACTAAATATACTAAAATGTACCGTCTGCCTGTCTGTCAGTGCAGTCTCTCACAAACTTTTCAGGGCTTCTTCTCAGAAACTCAATATAAGTTTTTAACATGAAACTTTATGTGTGTATAAATATTGCTGAGGAGAGGTGCCATGCACAAGAACCATAACCCGTCGCTTTCTGAAATAAGAGTATTGCTCTTTGATGTTCTGTTATGATGTTACTAGGGCTATATCTCAGATACTATACAAGATTTTAACATGAAACTTCATGGATGTATAATTATCAATGCACAAGAGCCATAACCGTATACTTTCTTACATAACGGTTATTGCCCTTTCTTGTTATTGTTTTTGTATGATGTAACTTTTCAGGGCTATATCTCATAAATAGAACCATAACCCTTCACTTTATTAAATAAGAGTTATAGCCCATTGTTTTTATGTTGTAACTTTTAAATAAGTGAGAAAGGGTACAACCCTTCAAATAAACTTTTCTGTAAGTTCTGCAGGCATCAATAATCGAAATTTCTTTTGCGGGGGATATCAATTTAATGAATTTGCTTGTTATTATTAGTCTTAAGGTTGAAATGGACTTAACATTTTAAATAGCATTGATAATATAAGACACAACAGACTCATCAGTCTTCAGTATTATGTTAGCATAGTATTCTTAAGTCGGTTACTGACCTAGGTCAAAATATAGTTGAAGTTTATCATCTTTTGAGGTGATCTAAAAGTCCTCACCGCCTAGTAGATAAGTCTACAAAGTATTTTGAAACCGGTTCATGAACACGAAATAGTAAGTCATTTCCGCCATCGGTATTATTTATTTTAAGTCAATATGTTCTTGGAATCTTAAGGCACTCATTGAAAAATACATCACCACATAAATAAATATTTAGGACAATTGTGATTCTTTCCATAACAAGGATATGTTAAAGAATGTGGGACTAACACAATTAAATTGACACAGGATATGGGAAACATTAAATCTTCATCTAAACTCCTGTCAGCAATATATTAAGTACATGTATGTAATCAAAGATGCTTTATTTACTTACATCAAGAGCCACAGTCTGCAACTGACTCGGGTACATCGCTTCCCGTCCGTACAGAAGGAAGAATGGGCTGAATTTTGTTGACGACTGTTTTTTGGTCCGAATTGAGAAAAGAAGCTCATCAAGCCTTTCATCCCAATCGTTCTGTATGTCGTTGACCAATTTGCTTAAGGCCCTTCAACAAAAATCAGACAATTAATGAGGTTTTAACAAATCAGAAGCACATATAGATATTGAACACTATTCTGGTATAAATTATGTAACTTAATGAATTCAATGAACATTTTAAAGAAAATAATTACGCTCCCTACACATATTGTACAGAATCGATATTGAACCAAATAAAGTCTTCAGGGTAGAAATCCAAATCTTCAAGGCTTCGTTAGAATTACATGTACCAGCAATTGAGGAGGAACCTATCTCTCTTTATGATTCATTTTGGAAAATCTGGTGTGTAAATTTAAGGGTGAGCAAGGCCCAGTTTACACACAAAGACAAAACAGATTGGCAAATGCTTGGTTAAAATTTATAGTGAATAATAAGCAAAACACAGTCACATCTCAGTGATAAACAGTTTGGAATTTACCTTTTGATTGTTTGATTGGTCCTTTTATCAAGGCCGTTTGTTTGTGGGTGGCATGCAGATGTTACTTTGTGTTTAATGTCCCACGTAATGCACAACTTTTGATTTATCTGAAAAACAAAATAAGCCAAACATATAATGTCGTCCGTTCACCTGTAAATAAAACAGAACAAGAGCTGTAACCATTAGATGACTTATGCCCCCTATAAATGCTTGATATAAGTTTTGAGCTTTTTTCGAAACCTAAACGCAGATTTCGAAACCTAATAGCGGACCGTAAGTTCAAGGTCAAGGTCACAGGGGTAAAAATTTGTGTGCGTATGGAAAGGCCTTGTCTATATACACATGCATACCAAATATGAAGGTTATATCTCAAGGAGATAGAAGTTTTGAACATTTTTCGAAACCTAAACGCAAAGTGTGGCGGAAAGACGGACAGACAGACAGACACACAGTCCAATCACTATATGCCCCCTTTTCTTCATTATTATATAAAGAGAGTTGGTCTGACAAATCTCACAGGCAGTAATTATCAATGTATTCATAAGAAAGGCAAGTGCACACTACCACCTTTATCATAATCATTATTGCATGCTTAGAGTTGGTCTGACAAATCTCACAGGCAGTTATACTCATGTTATCATGAGAAAGGCCAGTCACCACCTCTACCACATTTATCATCATCATTATGGCATACATAGAGTTGGTCTTACAAATCTTATAGGCACTTATAATCAAGCAATCAAGAGAAAGACAAGTCACCACCTTTACGACTTTTATAATCATCATTATTGCATATAGAGAGTTGATCTGACAAACCTCACAGGCAGTTACTCGTATTATCATGAGAAAGACAAGTCACCATCACTACCATCTTCATCATCATCATTATTGCATGCTTGGAGTTGGTCTGACAAATCTCACAGGCATTTATACTCATTTATACTCATGTTATCATGAGAAAGGCCAGTCACCACCACTACAACCTTTATCATTATCATTAGTGCATACATAGAGTTGGTCTGACAAATCTCACAGGATGTAATTATCAATGTATTCATGAGAAAGGCAAATAACAGCCACTACCACCTTAATCATAATATTTATTGCATACAGAGAGTTGGTCTCACAAATATCACAGGCACTTATAATCATGTAATCAAGAGAAAGACAAGTCACCACCTACACCACCTTTATCATCATCATTATTGCATACACAGAGTAAGTCTGACAAATCTCACAGGATGTAATTATCAATGTATTCATGAGAAAGGAAAGTAACCGCCACTACCACCTCCATCATAATCATTATTGCATACAGAGAGTTGGTCTGACATCTCACAGGATGTAATAATCATGTTATCATGAGAAAGGCAAGTCACCACCTATACCACCTTTATCATCATCATTATTGCATACAAAGAGTTGATCTGACAAACCTCATGGGCAGTTATACTTGTGTTATCATGAGAAAGACAAGTCACCATCACTACCACCTTCATCATCATCATTATTGCATGCTTAGAGTTGGTCTTACAAATCTCACAGGCAGTTATACTCATGTTATCATGAGAAAGGCCAGTCACCACCGCAACCACCTTTATCATCTTCATTATTGCATACATAGAGTTGGTCTGACAAATCTCACGGGATGTAATTATCAATGTATTCACGAGAAAGGCAAGTAACCGCCACTACCACCTTCATCATAATCTTTATTGCATACAGAGAGTTGGTCTCACAAATTTCACAGGCACTTATAATCATGTAATCAAGAGAAAGACAAGTCACCACCTTTATGTACACCACCTTTATCATCATCATTATTGCATACATAAAATTGGTCTGACAAATCTCTCGGGATGTAATTATCAATGTATTCATGAGAAAGGCAAGTAACTGCCAGTACCACCTTCATCATCATCATTATTGCATACATAAAATTGGTCTGACAAATCTCTCGGGATGTAATTATCAATGTATTCATGAGAAAGGCAAGTAACTGCCAGTACCACCTTCATCATAATCATTATTGCATACCGAGAGTTGATCTGACAAACCTCATGGGCAGTTATACTTGTGTTATCATGAGAAAGACAAGTCACCATTACTACCTCCTCATCATCATCATTATTGCATGCTTGGAGTTGGTCTGACAAATCTCACTGGAAGTTATACTCGTGTTATCATGAGAAAGACAAGTCACCATCACTACATCCTCATCATCAACATTATTGCATGCTTGGAGTTGGTCTTAAAAATCTCACAGTCAGTTATACTTGTGTTATCATGAGAAAGACAAGTCACCATCACTACCACCTCATCATCATCATTATTGCATGCTTGGAGTTGGTCTGACAAATCTCACACTGTGAGATTTTGTCAGGAAGATATACTCGTGTTATCGTGAGAAAGACGTTAGTCACCACTAACCACCTTTATCATCATCATTATTGCATACATAGAGTTGATCTGACAAACCTCACAGGCAGTTATACTTGTGTTATGAGAAAGACAAGTCACCATCACTACCACCTTCATCATCATCATCAATATTTCATGTTTAGAGTTGGTTTGACAAATCTCACAGGCAGTTATACTCATGTTATTGTGAGAAAGGCCAGTCACCAACACTACCACATTTATCATCATCATTATTGCATACATAGAGTTGGTCTGACAAATCTCATGGGCAGTGATAATCGTGTTATCATGAAAAAGGCCAGTCACCACCACTACCACCTTTATCATCATCATTATTGCATACATAGAGTTGGTCTGACAAATCTCACAGGCAGTAATAAACATGTAATCATTTATATGATTACAAAGACAAGTTACCACCACTTTTACTTTTATCATCATCATTATTGCATACATAGAGTTGGTCTGACAATACTAATGGGCAGTAATTATAATGTTTTTATGAGAAAGACAAGTCACCCTCACTACCATCATCATCATAATCATTATTGCATACAAAGAGTTGGTCTGACAAATCTCACAGGCAGTAATAAACTTATACATGTAATAACTAGAAATGGCGCGGTAGAGGCCGACGAGTATCCCCACACCGCATGTTTGAGACAGGGGCGCCCCAGGGTTGGTAATGGGGCCATGCATAGTTGAGATTGACCGTATTGTCATAAGAAAAGTTCATTATAATTAGAAGTGAATCGGTGTAGAAATGAAGAAGTTATAGTAAAAGGCAATTTTGGGTGGGTGTGGTCTTTGTTAGCGGGCGCTCCCCAGGGTTGGTAATGGGGCCAGGCATAGTTGAGATTGACCGTATTGTAATAAGAGAGGTTCAGTATCAATTTGAAGTAAATCGGTGTAGAAATGAAGAAGTTAATGTAAAATAACCTACAAAAATGAGTGAAAATCTCTAACCCGGCCCCACTCCAATTTAACCCCCACAACTTTTGACCCAGGGGTCAGATCAAAAAATTCCAAATAGTGCAAGGTCGCACATATGCTCGTAGCTACCATGTGCACATATGCTCGTAGCTACCATGTGTGAAAGTTTCAAGGTTCTTAACCAACAATTTGCTTGATATAGATCTCTTTATCACAACTGTCTATAGATGAATATCTTCACTAATGAATGATCATTTTAATAAGGCAGTGGTATGGCAAGCGAAATGCACATTAATTCCTTAAACCACGGTTTAACAGTTAACTATATAGTTAAGAGACTTTGAACCCGGGTTCAAAGTGCCGTTTGCACATGAAGTCCTTAAACCCGGGTTCAAGACTTTGAACCACGGTTCAAAGTGTGTCTATAAATAGATACAAATCTGTTATCTGAGACAACCAATCAGAGGGGCTTAAACCACAATTAGAAGGTAAATACCGCGACTTCATTGGTCATCTCTCAACTATAGGGTTAAGAGACTTTGAACTGCGGTTAAAAGTCCTAAACTGTGGTTAAGAGGCGCGGAATGCACATTAATGATTTAACAGTCAATTGTATAGTTAAGAAACATTGAACCCGAGTTCAAAGTGCCGTTTGCACATTAATTCTTTATTGGTCCTCTCTTAACTATAGGGTTAAGAGACTTCGAACTGCGATTCAAAGTCTTAAACTGCGGTTTAAAGTCTTAAACTGCGGTTCAAAGCCTTAAACTGGGGTTAAGACGCGCGGAATGCACATTCGTAATTTAACCGGTAACTATTTATTCCTTTAACCCGAGTTCAAGAGTTTAAACCGCGGTTCAAAGTGCGTCTAAAAAAGATACAAATCTCTTATCTACATAATTCAGAGACAACCAATCAGCGGAGGTTAAACCACAATTAGAAGGCAAATGTCACGGTTTCATTGGTCGTTTTTTAACTATAGAGTTAAGAGACTTTGAACCGCGGTTCAAAGTCTTGAACCCGGGTTAAAGGAATTAATGTACAATGCGTGTTTAAATACTACATAACTGTGATTTATATTAATTGCTGTATTTGTTGTTTGGCGAAATAAATTACATTTTTATATCTCCCTTTTTTACACCCTTTTATATATACTATGCACACAAATCGGAATTTCACTATCTAAGTAACTAAAACATATGCACTAATTATCTTGCGTGACATTCATGTAGCAAAAACAATTAGCATCTAATCAGCCTACGTGGTAGCACACAATTTTAAGTACATGTATTAGCACGTGTTCTCATGATGCATGGCAAAGAAATCTGCACGTAGATCAATAAATAATCAATATATTTATTTGTTATAACAGCCTTATGGTTAAACATCCCTATAGGAAAGGCTAAACGTACAGAGCCATACGACAAGCCAATATAGGCTAGTCGTACGGCCCCGTATGGCTAGCCTATATAAAGTATATTGGCTAGTCGTACAGGGCCGTACGGCTAGCCACTTTCTTTTAACAAACAATTTATAAAATATCTAATCTTTATGACTAATCCTTATTTCCTAGAATTTTATATTTTATTTGGATTTTTTTAAATATACAGTTGCCAACTTTGCTACACATGTTGTGTAGATGAAAATAATTTGGAAAATATTCACTAATAATGCTTGATTGGTTATTGTCGGCTCAGGTACTACATACATGTACCCCGGGTACTCTTAAGTATACTTACATGTACCCCGGGTACGGTAAATAAACGTAATCGTACCCGTTCGATATTAGACTGTACCCGAGTTGTATTCCCGCCTAAAATCCGATGTCGTAAAACGTGCTACCGATTATTTTAAACAAACTTATCTTTAAAAAAAACTGTGTCAACAGGCTTTTTGAGTATGAGTTTTCGAAAATATAGAGGCCATTTTAAAGAAAATAGACATAAATGTGAATATAATTAATATTTTTTTTTAAGCTGACAACTAATTTAGCGTTAAATTTCCCTGGTACGTTTAAGTATATTTACCGTACCCGGGGTACATGTAAGTAAACTTAAGAGTACCCGGGGTACATGTAAGTAGTACCCGAGCCGACAATGACCAATCGAGCACTATTAACAGTGTGTTGGTGATCATTCATATATACGATTTATTGAATGCTTTATATCAAAATCATGACAAGTTTATTGTTAAGTGTGTTCTTAAAGCGGGTATATACGATCTTGTCAAATATTTATTAATTAATATAAAATGTGTAAAAAATTTATTATACATATATTTCAATATAAACTAAAATAAAAGTTAAGAAGAACATGTGTCGAAAAATGCTAAATAAGCCAGATATTTAATTCTGAAATCGAAAAAGGCTGTACAGCCGAATTTGCCAGCATGTATATCATGCATGTACGATGTGAATCTAAATTTAGTTTAACGGTTCATTTGAAATTCCTGCAGCGATATCGATTCATACGACACACGAACACTCACTAAAATGACGAATGCATCGGTTATTGTAGGAAAATAATTACGAATTATCTTTCGTCACAATCGGCTCGAGGCGCTAATTTGTATTTGCTGTATTTTATGAACTTCGTCTTAAATGTATCATTTTTCTTGCATATTGTGTGTTATTATAACATATTTGTATCAATATTTTACAATTCAGCACATATAAAAATCGTATATACCCGCTTTAATCTTATAAAAATGATGACTGCCTTTCAGTCTGAACAGATTGAGAAAAAAGATATCAACAAATCAGGGTTGCTAGGCCCACAGGAGTTTGAAATTCTATCCATAAAACTAATAATAACTAATATTACAAAAATATACCCCTATATGGTAGTCTACATACTATAAAGGGGTATATTTTTTGGTTATTTAGCCATTAGATTAGCTTTATGGATAGAATTTCAAACTCATGTGCAGCCTTAAGGTCGGGTACAAATAAAACGAGCGAGCGTATTACCGACCTACCACGACAACCTACCCCGACCGACCGACAACGACCGACCTACCGACCGACCGACCGACCGACCGAAAGCCGACCGACGACGACCGACCGACCGACCGACCGACACGACCGACGACCGACCGACCGACCGACCGACCGACCGACGACCGACCGACGACCGACCGACCGACCGACCGACCGACCGACAGACCGACCGACGCCACCGACCGACCGACCGACGACCGACCGACCGACGACCGACCGACCGACCGACCGACCGACCGACCGACCGACGACACCGACCGACCGACCGACCGACCGACCGACCGACCGACCGACCGACCTGACCGACCGACCGACCGACCGACCGACGACCGACGACCGACCGACCGGACCGACCGACCGACCGACCGACCGTACCGACCGACCGACCGACCGACCGACCGACCGACCGACCGACCGACCGACCGACCGACCGACGACCGACCGACCGACCGACCGACCCGACCGACCGACCGACCGACCGGACCGACCGACCGACCGAGACCGACCGACCGACCGACGACCGACCGACCGACCGACCGACCGACCGACCGACCGACCGACCGACGACCGACCGACCGACCGACCGACCGACCGACGACCGACCGACCGACCGACTCCGACCGACCGACCGACCGACCGACCGACCGACCGACCGACCGACCGAACCGACCGACCGACCGACCGACCGACCGACCGACCGACCGACCGACCGACCGACCGACCGACCGACCCGACCGACCGACCGACCGACCGACCGACCGACCGACCGACCGACCTACCGACCTACCTACCTACCTACCTACCTACCTACCTACCTACCACCTACCTACCTACCTACCTACCTACCGACCACCTACCTACCTACATACCTACCTACCTACCTACCTACCTATCTACCTACCGACCTACCTACCTACCTACCTCCCTACCTACCTACCTACCTACCTACCTACCTACTACCTACCACCTACCTACCTACCTACCTACCTACCTACCTACCTACCTACCTACCTAACCTACCTACCTACCGACCTCCTACCTACCTACCTACCTACCTACTACCTACCTACCTTACCCTACCTACCTACCTACCTACCTACCTACCTACCTACCTACCTACCTACCTACCTACCTACCTACCTACCACCTACCTACCTACCCTACCTACCTACCACCTACCTACCTACCTACCTACCACCTACCCCCTACCTACCTACCTACCTACCTACCTACCTACGCCCTACCTACCTACCTACCTACCTACCTACCTACCTACCTACCTACCTAACTTACCTACCTACCTACCCTACCTACCTACCTACCTCCCTACCTACCTACCTACCTACCTACCTACCTACCTACCTACCTACCTACCTACCTACCTACCTACCTACCTACCTACCTACCTACCTACCTACCTACCTACCTACCTACCTACCTACCTACCTACCTACCTACCTACCTACCTACCTACCTACCTACCTACCTACCTACCTACCTACCTACCTACCTACCTACCTACCTACCTACCTACCTACCTACCTACCTACCTACCTACCTACCTACCTACCTACCTACCTACCTACCTACCTACCTACCTACCTACCTACCTACCTACCTACCTACCTACCTACCTACCTACCTACCTACCTACCTACCTACCTACCTACCTACCTACCTACCTACCTACCTACCTACCTACCTACCTACCTACCTACCTACCTACCTACCTACCTACCTACCTACCTACCTACCTACCTACCTACCTACCTACCTACCCTACCTACCTACCTACCTACCTACCTACCTACCTACCTACCTACCTACCTACCTACCTACCTACCTACCTACCTACCTACCTACCTACCTACCTACCTACCTACCTACCTACCTACCTACCTACCTACCTACCTACCTACCTACCTACCTACCGACCGACCGACCTACCGACCGACCGACCGACCTACCTACCTACCCACCCACCCACCCACCCACCCACCTACCACCTACCTACCTACCTACCAACCTACCACCTACCCACCCCACCCACCCACCCACCCACCCACCCACCTACCCCCACCCACCCACCTACTACCCACCCACCCACCCACCCACCCACCCACCCACCCACCCACCCACCCACCCACCCACCCACCCACCTACCTACCTACCACCACCACCTACCTACCTATCTATCGATCTACTATCTATCGATCTATCTATCTATCCATCTATCTATCTATCTATCCATCTATCTATCTATCCACATCGATCCATCTATCTATCCATCTATCCACCCATCTATCTATCTATCTATCTATCTATCTATCTATCCACCTATCCATCCATCCATCCATCCATCCATCCATCCATCTATCTATCTATCTATCTATCTATCTATCTATCTATCTATCTATCTATCTATCTATCTATCTATCTATCTATCTATCTATCTATCTATCTATCTATCTATCTATCTATCTATCTATCTATCTATCTATCTATCTATCTTTGAATACTGCCAACCGCTCTTTCGAGCATTATAGGCAGAGGGACATTATCGAGTCTGTTTCCTGGGAAGAACCAGTACTAGGTGTCTATGGAGGAATTAATGAGAACGCACCCCGAGTGGGGTTCAAACCCACGAACTCCCGATAGCTAGGCGGACACCTCATCCACTACACCACCGCGATCTGAAATTAATTATTTCGCCTGTATTTTGTTAAGACATTAGTCTTAAAAGAAATTATCTCACTTGCGACGAAATTGTTTTGTTCAGTATAAAAAGCACATTCAGCACAAATGTCCACATTAGTCTAATACATTATTAAATGAGACGTTGAAGTTGAAAGCACCGAAGTGTAGTAGCAGCATTGTGCACCGATGTCGTTAAGATACATTTAGTAAATAACTGCAGTAAAATTGAATGTAAATTGCAATCGTAGTTATACATGAAATAGTATGCATAGATTGTCATGTGTCTGTTGCAATTATAATTAAATAATGGAAAGAATCGTTGCTCAATATTACCTTATCTGACGGTTCTCACGCATATGATTTTGTTTATTTATGTTCTATTGCGCATGCGCAGTGCTCTGTGTTTTCCGTTTATCTGACCCTTTTCATAGTCTGACGAGTTTCACGTCACACCGGATAAACACTTAAGCACCTTATTCGTTTCAGACTCTTTATAGTAGGGATTATAACGACTGTCAAGTCCGTTACCTTAAAAAAAAACAGTTCTTTCTTATTTTGGAGAAGATCTTCAGAGCGCTCCCAGAGTGGGAAGAACCCGCAACTTTTCGATTTATGAGAGGTCAACACATCCGCAACTCCACCGTAATCAAATAAAAGATACTGTTCTGCTTTCTGAGAGACTGTGTCTATAGTAAATTTTAAACTTTGCAAACACAGGTCATTTAAGTTTTTGTTTATGACTAATTGACTAGTTATATTTTCAGCTTTGAACTGGAAGTGGATTCGTCAGTGGAAATTGTTAAAAGAATGTCGAATTGTGCCATTTTGCCGAGTTATAATCACTATATTCAGTGGAACATTTAACTATTCATCATATTGTTTCATATTTACGGTACTTTGGAAATTATGAATTAACTATTAAGAGTGGAATTGTACTTGTAAACAAGTAAAATAAATAACCATGTAGAATGTTAATTTAAATGCTTGTGAATTATAATTATCAGTTTTAACACATTTTTTTAGCTAGATTGCACCGACAGCCTTTTTCTTATTGAGACACTCATGTGTCTTTCTATTGGATAACCAGTACTTAATGTTTCAAAACTTGAGAAAGCTTCATCAGTGCGGATCAAGCCCGGGACCTTCTGTGGCTAGGTGGGCACTATATCCAATAACATTAAAATAGCTGAATATGTGCATTAGCGGCACCACCTGTCATTTGCGCCATCTTCTTGGCACTGGCTCCATCTCTTTTGGAAAGGCATCATCTATTAAATCAACAAAATCCAATGTTTTCATGCAAAAACTTACAAATATTGAAAGCAATGCTCGTCAAACAGGCAAAATACATCGATTTTCTGTTAAAATCTTCACCATTCCACAACTTGTAAAGGTCATCACGTTTTCAAATGGGCTGTTATAAGTTTTTGTATATGTGTGGATAAAGAAATCTTCGCTCTTTCGTACTACATTGACCGATTTTAAAAATAATGCGAAATATGTTGAAAAAACATATAAAACTAACTCGATATGCAGAATTAGCCATGAAATTTCATAACATCCGGTCCTTAGCGCCACCTGGGAAGTAGCATTTGCTCATTTATCAATGCATCGCAAAAAAATTAAGTTGGCGCCCGTGATTAGCGGCCATGTTAAGAGTTGTTTTCCAAGGCGGCGCCCCTAATTAAAAAAATTGTGTAAGGGTGAATGATAGTTTTGCAAATCGGATTTTAACATGAATTCCTGTCCTGTTAATGTGGTTTGGACTTACATTATTTCAAATGTTTTATATTCTACTAAACCAAGATTCTTTACTTTCCACAAACGAGCTCTCTTCCTCAAATGTAATACACAAATTAAACTATATAATATATATTACAATCAATTAATGAAATTGCTTATACATTGATTTCGTTCGTTTGTGAAAATTGAATTTACATCAAGCGGCTCAATGTCAGTTTAAGAAATCAAACATGATCTATATAAAGAATGATTGTTATAATGCGGTTGTTTCTCGGTAGGTACATTCACACAGCAAGTAAGCTTCAGATTAGAAAACGCTGTATACTACGAATATAATTTCCTGTTTTATAATGTGAACAAGTCGTAACAATATCATAATTGTCATATTTGATATTTGCTGAATTATTCACTTGTATATTTGCCTCCGGAGTCAATAGTGTTGTTTGACTGATATTGAAATAACAGATTGCATGCAATGAAAGGCAACAATCCCATTACAAATTGTATTCCTCCAATTCATTGTTGTATGCTTGGACAGTGTAAATACAAATAACTTTAAGTTTCAAGTCTATTGCTCTATCGGTTTAGGCTATTTCCTTGTCTTAAAGCTATGTAAGCTTTACATTCGAACTTAATTCCAGAGGTTACATATGTTGAGTGGCGTTGTCCCACATGAACAGAAACACTGACATAAACTAAACACCAAATCCAAACTGTCCATATCTGCAACGGACCTAGTCAGTATTGTTCGAGATAAAATATGTCGTCATAAAATGACGTGTTGGTCAAATATTACCTTTCCAAATGTAAACATATGAGTGTTGAAGTATGTGTTCCAATAAAAGTGTTAAGTAGGAATCATACACAAAATACGTTTTAATTGCTACATACAAATATGTTTTGCCATTTTTTGTACCGTATATATTTTGCGCAAACAATAAAAATAATTGCCAAATGAAATCAGTACATCATATAATCTTGTTTAAATAAAATGTCCTATTGGCGACTTTTCAAATACAGGCCAGATTAATTTTGGACCGTTTATCGGCAGTGACATAATAAAATGCGACTTTTATATTGTAAGCTGATTGGATGGTTTGATTAACATTAGACAATTCTTAAAATATTAATTTATTTCCAGTTCCAAGATAACTAAACACACGTTTGAGCCATTTATCAAAATAACCAGAGCTTTTTTCAAGAGGATATCCTATGACATGATTCATTAAAACATATTCGTCGGAAGTCTCTTGACAACTCGATGCTTAGAGCAGTACGCATGACTATCTGAATTAAGTTAATGATTCGAAATTAAACCCGAAGCGCAATTTAGTAATTTAACGAATAAACTAGAGTCATTTATGGTCTATCGAAAGTGCAATTAAAGTGACTATATTTGAAAGTATGTTCAAGATAGCCTGTTCCTTGATAAATACTTATATTTGTCGGTATGTTGATTGCAATAAAGATTAATATTTATCGTTTGGCTAAATATCAACTAAGAAGGCTTTGTAAGCTTGGAGAAACATACTTAAAATTGAAGAACGTGTTTTAACGAAGTCGATATTAAAATTACTTGATGATAAGAACTGCAACTTGATAAGCGTAAATATAGAAACATGTAATGCTCAATAAGTACAAAGTGGAGTCGATATTGGTATGGACGCTTACATAATATTCATTTTTAGGACGCTAAAGATTAAAATGGCTACTATGTGTTGCATGTGAAGCATCTGCCAGAAAATGTACATTTGACAACACTCCGCGTTTATATAATGATATATTACTGTTTCTTGAGAATACTCAAATTAAATTGTTATTAACGAACAACTACATGTATACTACATATTAAATTGAAAAATAAAGCTAGTTATGATTTAAATTAAATGCTGTAAATGGTTGCCTCCCGTCCCCAAATGCTTATGCAGGGATTGAAAAAAATACCCACTCTGTTTTGTGTTAAATCATAGATCGAAACGATAAAATATTATAATTTTAGTTATTAGGATGATCGTATTAGATGTCGTGCTAACTTGAAAACGAAACAAAAGTAATAACTGTTAAAGGGATCTTTTCACGTTTTGGTAAATTGACAAAATTGAAAAAAGTTGTTTCAGATTCGCAAATTTTCGTTTTAGTTATGATATTTGTGAGGAAACAGTAATACTGAACATTTACCATGGTCTAATATAGCGATTATATGCATCTTTTGACGATTTAAAAACCCGAAAATTATACAGCGTTGCAACGCGAAACGATTGAATAATTTGGAGAGTTCTGTTGTTGTCGTTTAATTTTGTGAAACTACGAAGATTGCTTATATGAATTATAAAATACGTCTCTTATACATACTTGGCAGGATGGCCGAGCGGTCTTATTGGTTTTTACTCCAGGACTCCGGGGGTCACTGGTTCGAGCCCTGCTGCGAGCGACTTTTTTTCCTTTTTTTAAATTTTATTCTTGATTTTTTACTGGAGCTTTTTAGATCCAATGTTTACATTTATCAATATATGGCATTTAATGACAAACTTCAAAACATGCAAAAATCTGTGAAAAGGCCCCTTTAATATAATGGACGAAACCATTGACTGATCTAAATGAAAAATTACAAGTGAAGATTTACGATTCGAATATAACAAAATGTCGTTACAGACTAGTTATCAACTGGCTTTGATAGAGATTGATATTTATTTTATAACGTGTAGGTAATTAAGACTCGAGTCGCAACCAGATGTCATCCATTGTTGAATTATATTCGTCATGTTGCAGGCGACCAGGAGTTTCTGTAAAAATATGCGCCATATTTTACTGACCTAAGAAGTCGTATTCTTATACTGTAGATATGTGGGATAAAAGAATCATCACTTGGCGTAACATTAATTTTCGTACGTAAATTAAAAGCCTTCTTTGTGATAGCTCACTTGCACAGTGAGCTAAAGTGGCCGTTCTATGTTTGGCGTCTACCTGCATTTGTTGTGCGGTGTCAACTTAACGCTTTAGAGGCCACAGTTTCGTCATATATGAATTTTAATAAAAAGGTTGAACCAATTGAGCAAACTAATCTCCCAATTAATGACATAATCTTGGGTCGGAATATTCTCAATATCTAATTCACTATATATTTAGGTCATGGTTCTCTGCAAATTAAGACCGATACCTTTGGAAAATCAGATTAATCTTTTCGCTAGTAAGGGCAATTCTACTGGAATTCTTTCCACGCCTTTACGTTTGTATGCGTTTCGTATCAGTCTTTATTTGCATTCAATCATGACAATTGGATGATTGCTTCTATTATTTCGAGTCCATATAGTCAGCTTGTGATGGTAAGCGATCAAATTTGAATTGTTCACGTCTCAATACATAAATGAGTATATTTTCGATTAATACTTAGTCCTAGAAAAATATTATGACAATTTTCAAGACTAAGAAGTCAAATTTGCATTTGAGTTTTGTAGCAATAAGTTAGAGCAAACAAACAAAACCTCTGTACCTCAGGCAGAATACGACTTCCTAATAATTTAACAGTTAATAATATAAAAATGAAACCTACATTTACACACTCAGCACACCTATAGAGTGACGTAAGCCCGTTGCTACTATAAAACAACGCATTGACGTCGTTTCAATCAACACAGCGGATTTCTATTGATATTCTGGTTCATCGAAAGGCAATATGTTTATAGACTAAATACACTTTTATTGTCGTAAACGTACTACGATGTGTTTAAATTGATAACATTTCACAGGGATATAATCGCTAGTGGAATACAACATTAATACAGCTTGTATATTGCAAACACACATACATCGGTCGGTCTTAGAGAATGTCCTTTTTGACAAGGGTTAATATCTCATAGGGTTTACAAAATTAGAAATTATGATAAACAAGATATGTCCCTTACAATCTGTCAAACTGATTTTTAACTCTTGAATACCGTTTTAAACTGAGGACTATCATCTTCACTCAATTTGTCAACATGGGGACGATTAGTTTAACGGTATTCGATGCCAAGAATTTATTCAAAATAAAATAGCGTTTACCTTCTTTGTTATCTGCACAACTAAATAATTTTTTTAAGTCCAACAGCCCAACGTCATTGTCAACACTCAGCATATAGTCACACTACGGGCATGATCATCTAGAAGTTGGATACCCCCGCAACCCCGTGTTAATGTCAACGCTAAGCATATAGTCACAATACGGGCATCATCATCTAGTAGTTGGATACTCCTGGAACCCGATGTTATGGTAAACGCTCAGCATATAGTCACTATACGGGCATGATCATCTAGTAGTTTGATACCCCTGCAAACCCTTGTTATGGTAAACGCTCAGCATATAGTTACTATACGGGCATGATCATCTAGTAGTTTGATACCCCCGCAACCCCGTGTTACTGTCAACGTTCAGCATATAGTCACTATACGGACATCATCATCTAGTAGTTGTATATCCCCGCAACCCCATGTAATGGTCAACACTCAGCATACAGTCACAATACGGGCATGATCATCTAAGAGTTTGATACCCCGCAACCCCAAGTAATGGTTAAGGCTCAGTATATAGTCACAATACGAGCATCACTATCTAAAAGTTGGATACCCCTGAAACCCCATGTTATGGTAAACGCTCAGCATATAGTCACTATACGGACATGCTCATCTAGAAGTTTGATACCCCTGTAACCCCATGTAATGTGAAAGGCTCAGCAAATATTTACTGTACGCACGTATCATCTAGTAGTTGTATATCCTCGAACTGCATTATTGTCAACGTATTGCATAAAGTCACTATACGGGCATCATCGTCTAGTAATTGTATATCCCCGCAACCCCATGTAATGGTCGACGCTCAGAATATAGTCACAATACGGGCATGATCATCTAGGAGTTGTATATCCCCGCAGCCCTATGGTATTGTTAACGCTCAGCATATAGTCACAATAAAGGCATCATCATCCATTAGTTGTACTTCCCCGCAACCCCATGTTATTGTAGGAAAGCCTCGTCATTCTTAGACTCGCCAGATCTGTTCAACAATGCTATGGCAGCAACCTGGTATTTGTTATGTAATGTTCGCATGGAAAAAACAAAATTATTAAGGGGCATTAGGAGCTGAACTATTTGTTTGGCATTTTGCTGTCACATTCAATTTTAAAAATGCATATCATATACATATGTTTTATGTTTATGAGGCACCTAAGAGCTTACACTTTTTATAAAGTTAAGAAAACTTTATCAGCATACCCTGTAGAAACATTATTTTAAAGGTCACATTTCATGTATTTGTTGATACATTTAAAGAAAAACGAGAAAAAATATGAGAAACAAGAAATATATTTTATACGTTAAAAAAAACAACAATACACTGCGTTGAAGATAATGGTTAAAATAAAATTCAAGTTTATTTTATTAACGCGAGAGCGTTTATATAACGATTATTGTACTGACCACGAACTGACCTTGATACCTTGCGAGATAGAGGGCGAAGCATTGAAATAAGATCGCGATTCCACTTACTTAATACCTTTACATGTTTAACGATCAATTTCGAAACTTATTTTACATGTTTTGGTCAAAACAAATCAGGATAGGGAAAAGATATTTATATGATCTAAAATATACTAGTGCATATAATGCAATACGGTAATAATTACTAAAATTTCAAACGCTCTAGCGCTGCCAATTTTCTTAATATAAAGTGGCACGCACAAACTGTATTGATATCGGGAGTTGAGTGTGAAACTTGTTATCCCCAAGCCTTTTCACTAGAGCTAAAATTGCTTAATGCTGAACACGCAGTTAATATCTATGCAAAACTCACGTAGTATCCCTTTTCATAACCTATACTTCCGAAAAACATTGAAAGTCAATTGAGTAACATATTAATTATTATGTGATAATTGGTTGTTGTCTGCACGTTATCTATTGCGAACAGTTAAAAAAAGTTGGATTAAACAGCTACGCTGAAAATCTAACACAGTACATGTTACATTTTATAGCATATTTTAACAAATATTGCTAAATACTATTAATTATGTAATTTTAAACCTTTTTTAACGAACGAGATAATACAAATGTTTAAATAACAATTTGATGTAAATACAATAGCTATCAACATTAACAAAATTGAGTATAACTGAAACTCCACAAGTTATATTTATTGCCACTTGTCATTTTATGCACAGTACTGTAAACGGAAAACGATCGGACATATAAAAAAATGGACAACGTGGCTAATTTATGCTGCTTTTTCATTGTGGTAGAGAATGGTACCTACTGATTGTTTAGTATACAAGAACATTTTTATAATTGTTATATTGTTATATACAGAACGTTGACGGAAGTTCTGATAGCATAATGATAAAAAATAGGTTATACAGTTTAATCATGTTTTGATAGATCCGGTAAAAAACAATTGTTTCTGATCGTGTTGCCTTGTTTCTAATCTAAGAAGTTTTATTGGTTAACATTTTATGCATCAAAATTTTGTACGCATATTTCAATAGTTGTTTTTACTTATAAGTTTATGACTCAAAATATGTCCTTATATTTCCTACTGCTTTATTATTGTATGTATCGATTATATTGCACGCAGTTGTACGCAAGCATTTTAACTGCCGTAGCTTAATTTTTGTGAAGCCCTTGGTTTCTTCTTCATAACTCAAGAAGAGTGGATTCAAATGATTCAATTAAAACTTCAAATTATGAATAATGTACACGGGAAGTACATCTTGTACTCAAGTTGCACAATATTTCCGGTTTCGATTAGGACTTCATAATTATTGAAGAGAATAAACACAGTTTTATTTTGGTGCATGTTTCTAGGAAATGACGGGAATCTTGCAAAAGTGCATATAATGAATAAGAACGTTTAGAGGTAGTATAGAGTACACATATCTTAAGTTCATAATATATGTATGCGCGATTGTATATATATATATAGACGATGTACTTTGTATAAGTCTCGAATAAAAAATCTGTATGTCTGTATGTCATTTTTAAAAATAATTTTTCACAGTTATTGTTCTTTGTTAATTTTCTGTTCTGTTCTGACTCTCGATACTATTATATTTGCCATAATATATAACTTATTTAGATGAACCAATTACTGACAAGGCTTCTACGGGTAACGCAGCATCTTGTTGAAGTTTCAATTTTGTATTGTTTACCGAACGCAAAACCATGTTGAAGTTTCAATTTTGTAGTGTTTACAGAACGCAGCATTTTGTTGAAGTTTCAAATTATGTAGTATTAAACGAACGCAGCATTTTGTTGAAGTTTCAATTGTGTAGTGTTTACCGAACGCAGCATTTTGTTGAAGTTTCAATTATGTAGTGTTTACCGAACGCAGCATTTTGTTGAAGTTTCAATTATGTAGTGTTTACCGAACGCAGCATTTTGTTGAAGTTTCAATTTTGTAGTGTTGACAGAACGCAGCCTTTTGTTGAAGTTTCAATTATGTAGTGTTTACAGAACGCAGCATTTTGTTGAAGTTTTTATTATGTAGTGTTTTCCGAACGCAGCATTTTGTTGAAGTTTCAATTATGTAGTGTTTACAGAACACAGCATTTTGTTGAAGTTTCAATTATGTTGTGTTTACCGAATGCAGCATTTTGTTGAAGTTTCAATTATGTAGTGTTTACAGAACGCAGCATTGTATTGAGATTTCAATTATGTAGTGTTTACCGAACGCAGCACCATGTTGAAGTTTCAATTTTGTAGTGTTTACAGAACGCAGCATTTTGTTGAAGTTTCAATTATGTAGTGTTTACCGAACGCAGCATTTTGTTGAAGTTTCAATTATGTTGTGTTTACAGAACGCAGCATCTTGTTGAAGTTTCAATTTTGTAGGCTTTACAGAACGCAACATCTTGGTTTCGATTTTTTAGGCTTTACAGAACGCAGCATCTTGTTTATGTTAAAATTGTATTGAACAACTATAAGGCAGTCGTTTTACACGTACTTAATAAAGTTTATTTGTCAAGGTCGTTGACTTGGGTTAATATGGTTTACAAGACAATACAATTTAAAATACCATGTAGCAATTTAAAATATACGTTTTTATTGCTACCAAGCTGTGAAGTTGGCCTCACTTGTATCGCTATTTCTAATATTCCCTACTTAATCATAGCCCTTTTTGTCTTTATTTTTTCCGCATTACGGCCCTTAAATCCTTTTCCTTCAGAAATTCATGCTGTAAAATAAAACAAACTATAATCTTAGTCTTTTATTTTGAAAGTTCCTATCAAGTTTCTATTAAATATGTGTAGTTTTAGTACCTTAGAGATCGAGTCAATTATAGATATCAACTTAATGAAATTGTTAGTGTGTTACAAAGGTAAAATGAAGACCCCTCATATGAACCACTCAACACAAACACATGCACAACTCAAGTTAAGTGGTCTGCTTAAATTGTGTTATTTTAGTTTGGCTGTGTATGTATGCTGTCCACAATTGGGGCAGTTTAAGATGATTTTGATCGAAGTGAAAAATATTCTTTTACTTAGGGTAATATTTTGGCGAGGTAATAAAAATAAAATAAAAACAAAAGTGCCAATTGCCAGCTATATGTTAAAGTTTTGTGTGTGGAGAAGGTAAGTGCCTTGACTTAAATACGTGTATAACTATAATTGACTTAATAAATACTATTACATTGTCATATACACTATGACCCAGGTAGGGGGCTTTTTGTGTACACATGTTTTAGGATGATTTTGATCTGGTAAATATTCCTAAAAAATATTTATATACACATTATAGAGAGCGAAATGCAACACATGAAGCTGTCCGCATATAAGAATTACCCAATCATTGGATACTACCCGATATGTATTAAGAGTAAATTGTGTGCCATTTATCCAAAATGTGTTACTTATGGTTGGTGTTTACATCTCCATAAACTTTTTAATATGGCTCCGTGGTCACAGATATAACGGCAAGACAGATATAAATAAAAAACAAATAGAAAACGTTAAACAATCAAAATACACAGCATTTACATAGTATTGGATAACTATAATTGGTCGTCCGTCCCCAATGTGTCAAAACCATTGTCCTGATTGATTTCATTTTGTAGTGTTAATAGCTGCACGACTATCAGATGCAGTTTCATACCAACAGGTTAAACAGAAATGACACACTCGAAATTACACGCTGTAAACAATGCACACAGCCCATAATATGAGCATCGACCTTTCATATATAAGCTTGACCTTTTGAGCAAGGAAGACACATACCATCGCTTTATCACCAAAAGGTGCATATATGATGTCAAAGCGTTATGAGCATGTCATTTTAAATCGACAGATAAATGGTGGAATGATAAGTTCAGATCTGCTTAAATTGTCGCCCAAGGTTTAGGACGGGAAATCGACTATGTATGTATGTATACAGAAAACAATGGTGCAGTCATTTTAAAATCGCACGATGAAGCTCTTGTGCGGACGCAACGTTAATGCACGTACTTCGCCTTTTATGTGACCATAACCCATGCACAGGATAGACGAGACATGCTGCTCTTGTGTTGCAAACCATTTGACAAGTGTATGATTAATATAAAAATAACAAGCAACACAAGGGAAGAATGATTGATGCAAGCACATTTACACACCAATTCAACATTTTATTAGAAAATAATTTAAAATGTCAAATAACTTAGACCTGAACCCTAGTTGTTTTCAACATTGATTACAATTTGTATTGTCTATGATCCCACGTGATTCCAGAAAAACAAAAACAAAATGCAAATAAGTACCGACAGATGACTTGAATGTCAATTATTATACAACCACAATCAAATCAACATATCTTTCGAAATAAGGACTTTGATCAACTTAAATAAATTGAAGCACAAATAAAAACTCATAACATTTTAAAATAAAACTAGAATGCAATTAGAGCACAGATAATAACAGTAAAGCATTTGTGCAAATTGGTTTCAAAGTCTAGTTTCGTGTGACAAAACAGAAACAATATCACTTAATTGGATATTCGATAAAGTTCAAGTCTAAGATGGCTAATTTAAACGATGATACTTAATAATTTTGTAAAGCATAATTTTATTAAATCTGTATGACATAAATTTCATGTTTGAAGTGATATTATGGGCACTTTTCACTGTTGAATTGAGCTGAAAGAATTAACAGGTCAAAAGAGTAAGTTAAAATGTGGTTACTGACCAATTATCTGCAACTCATCTTGCTACTAGTTGTTTATAAAAATATATTTTATATTCGATATTTTACGTGACTCACCCAGTCCTGTAAGCCGAAATGATCCGTAAAACAAAATTGTGTCTTTGTGTCGTATAAACAAATCTGCACTAAAAGTAAATTTAGGTTCACATTGTACATGCGTGATCAGTTGTCAAACGAAAGTACTGTTGATATTCAAATGCATTATTTTTCTCTTTCCGGGATATTATTTTAGTACGTTGATGCTGCATTAACAAATATAAGTGTATATGAAGTGAAAACACCAAAAATAAACAACTGTTGCGATAGACACCTATAAACTGTTAGATGCCCATAATATCACTTTAAAATATACATATTTTCATATTAAAATAACAAGCTTTTACATGTTTACATAATTGCGTATGTGCGGAAGCTTTTACTTTACCTTTAGATTATGTACATTATATTTTTAGTAAAGATAACTTATTTCATTTCAACCGATATCACTGTATGAGTTGACTAAAGCTAATAAAATCCGATTTACATTGTTAAATTGACTAAAACGTTCTATATCATCACCATAAAATTGTAACATAGTTGACGGAGAACACAATGATACGATAAACGTATACAAAGTCCAATTCAGATTTCTTTACGTTTTATTTCTGCTTATCAACACAATACAACGTTTTAAAATGTTTGTCAAATTCAATATAAAAGCGAAGACCCCAAACGAGCACCGCCCGCGACAGCAAGCAATAATGCGCCTTTTATGTTCCGCTGCGCGCTTCAGACTGCTTTATTAATATAGATATAAACAACGAAAGCTTTGATAATTGTTACGTGTGCAATTCTGATTGACCGTGTAAAACACGTATGTGCAACGTAAATATGACGTATGCAACGGATACATAACGAATACATACGGAATTGAATGTTGACACATAACGTAAGCAAATATTCGTGCCTGGTACGTATTGACGTTGGATAACCATATGCTACTAAAATGTTGATCTAGGTGACTGCCTTTTTATGATTGTATGAAACGTGGTACAAATTTCGATTATTATATAATTTAAATAATGCTCAAAATGTGCGTTAATGTTCAAAAATGCTCAAAATGTGCGTTATGTTACAACATGATGAGTGAACACGCCCAATTTTCAGGAAACATTATATTTTCAAAAACAAAATATGATGCATTTGAAAAAAACGTAGTAAACTCTTTGTTTAATATTTGATTGCGAAAAGAAATGTTACATTTTTAAGAAACATTGACTAACACACAGGCCAACGCAATGGACCAAAAAAAAACTAAATTGGATTTTGTTATAACTTGTCGTAAGGTGTACATAGAAAATAGTTATATTGACTAAAAAAGTCATTTCAATAAATGTGTTCAAACTATCTCTTTTGATTTTAATGGTTTGTTAAAATATTTACCCGATGAATTCAAGTGTATAAACGCAATATGCGTACGTATAGATAGAAGTTATTCAATAACAACAACTGATGTTGATATGTTTCGTTAATACCTATCACCTTCCTCTCAGTTTCCATAAATAAAATTAGAACTCGTTTAAACTATTTATTAATACAGTAGGGAATACAAAATATCTATTCGATATCCATTAACAGAGAATAATTCTGACGTCAGACTATACTATTATGTTTGCTACATCATTCTAGCTATTATGGATTTGACTCATTTGCGCTCTAATTTGAAGTGGAGAAAGATCGTATTTTTATTCCAGCAATAACATGTTTACTTCAAACCAGGATAGTCAACAGTTTCGAGTTCATTATCTGACGTAATAAAGCAATGGACACGTCAAGTATCGCGATTATTTAAATACATACAACTGAAATATGGGAACGTGCGACGATCAAATGTATTTATCTCTGAATTAATCCAGATCATGTGGTTAAAGGAGTATAAGAATTTTCAACTCACAAAGGAAATTGAAAAACATGATAAATTATTCAACGATATGAATAACTTGTCACTGGATTGTTATGGCAAAATGCTTATTATTAAACTCAATATATCGCTCACATTGTTTCAAAGTCTATATAAGAAATTCGGTCAAACTGATTTTGTTCTCCGTCCATTTGCGTTGTCAGTATATGACAAAGTATGAAAATGCAATAATGCTTTCATGCATAACAACTGTGCGGACTCGAGATTATTTGACAAATTCAAAACCGTGCCTTTGTTTTTTTGTGAAAATTAGTCTGCAATCACCTTGTAAAACTATATAATAAGCAATAGTAGTAAAACAAGGGTATGAACGGTTATATCTATTATGATTTTCTTCAAATATCACTTATTAACAGTGACAATAGACGCATATTTTTTTTGTTTAAAGTATCGATATTGAAAGAAGTTTTGTTGCAGAAACCGTCGGTACGATTGTTTAAACGGACTCCATCAGTTAGGATTATATTAAACAGATTTATGTCTTATAGAGTAACAATACATAAAAATACCTAAGTCACCAGTGTTCTTATTTTTTCCCAGAATATATTTATACTGATAAATATGTTTATGGGAAAAAAACAGTACGGTTTTAACCGGCATTTTGTTAAACTTGCGTTCAGGAGTTTTGGAAGGCTTCGTACTTATTGTGACGTTATTAAGACTGCTTTAAAATGAAAAGTATTGTTCGTGAAGTACTTTGACATTGCTTGTCATTTAGGTTGCTCTCAAGTAACAATTAAATTAAAACGGGTTCAACGTTGAAACGGCCGCAAAAGTGTTTAAAAATGAATAAGGTCAACCGGAAATAAAATGATTTTATTATACTTCCAGTTCAATCAACACAACTAACACAAGTGCTTTGCAATGTTTTCCGAGCAAAGGTGTAATCATTTTTCTCATGAAGGATAACACTGACAAACTGAAATTGTGTCTTGTTCTGAGAAAATTGGGCTTAATGCATGTGCGTAAAGTGTCGTCCCAGATTAGCCTGTGCAGTCCGCACAGGCTAATCAGGGACGACACTTACCGCCTAAACTTGATTTTCGGCAAGAAGGGACTTCCTTGAAACTAAAAATACCATAAAAGCGGAAAGTGTCGTCCCTGATTAGCCTGTGCGGACTGCACAGGCTAATCTGGGACGAAACTTTCCGCACATGCATTATGCCCAGTTTTCTCAGAACAAGACACACATTGTAAAAGAGTCTTTTGGGATTTTTTCTGCAATTTAAAAAACGAAGTCGGATCTGGAAGTGCGTCCTCGCCATCAGTTCATACGAAGTATGCATCTGGACCCTTCAGCATTATCACCATCTATGCATCCAGTCAAGTAACGCCCGCAGTTTTTATTCAGAGTCCGCCACCAATAATATATCGTAACCTTAAATATAAACATCAAGCCTCGCCAATATGAAACGAATAGCAAGGTCATTTCTTTAATGGCTTAGGTTATACATAAGTCAGACATCTGTTTTATTTCAAAATGAATGAGGCCTGAAGCCCATGCGTACACACATATATAACACACAATGTAGTCAACAGTGGTCAACCACATACGGTATATACATGTACAATTTTTAGCAATACAAATTTAGAATTAACAATGAAAGAATGTGCAACTCTAAAGACATGTATATTCAAAATAATCCTCTATTTGTAACATATATACATGTACATACATATAGGTTTAACATTGTTTACCGTTACGTACTAATTTAAGGTTAGTATATAATATGCATGTTGAGAGTCGAATCTTATTCAAATAAACTTGAATGTTCTAAGAATGTGTATACATAAAGCTTTTATCGCTAAGACAGCAAATAGACAATTATATATGTAGAGAAACTATTGATAATGCAATTCAGTTTTCAATTTAGCTGCTTTAAATATATGTTACATTTTTTAAATTGTTTTTGCGTTGCCAGTTTGTAAGAGATGACAATTGTGTATCATATTTGTGTAATTCCAATAATATATAGAAATATATTGTTTCTAAGACTATTAAAAACTGGACATTCGAGTAAGAAATGGAAAATTACAGTGTTCACATTTTCTGTTTTCATAGGTGTCTTTTCAGTCGTGTGTCTTCGCCCTGCTTCGACTTCAAGAATGTTGGCAGATACTCTTAAACGCGTTAACTCGAATTTAAATTTTGAAAGATATACAATATTAAGATAAGGCTGAAATCTAAAATTTCCGTAAATGCCGTAGTTGTTACACCTTGATGTTTGTTATAACTCGGTTATCAAAATATTAACGCATATATCAGATACTAGTATGCGTTGTTTTAAAGTGGATATAAAACAAGTAACGTCACCTGCTCCCTGAAAAAGCAAGCCTCGTCGAAACCTAGAGTATTTAATATATGTTTAACAGCTTTGACCCAATAATTGTTTTCGGGATACAGTTTAAGATCATGTAATAACATATTATAAACAAGTTTAATACATGTAACATCGTCCGATTGAAATATTTTTAACCAATATTTAAAAACATAAATACCTAGTTTATTTATAAGGTGGTTACACCCAAGTGCCACGTAAATGAAATTATTTTATGCTTGAGATCTGACACCCAGCACCTGTTTAGAATAACGTAGGTGTATTCTGTCAATTTGGATGCTATTGTTTAATCTCCAAACGTCACAGTCATTACTTAAAATTTAATTTGGCTAAATGAGATATTTGTAAATGTTACCAAATTTGATTTAAACTTAAAAAAGTGATTTTATGGCCCCGTTGTGAATACTATTCCAAAATATGCAAATCTATTTACAACTAGCTCATTGCCTTGATATATACACTTCACATTTCTACTATTGTGTCCCCTATAAAAAAAATTATCTGTATTTTATTGATATTCACACAAATATTTGATTTCGCACAATAAAAAAGTCGAATCAATTTTGTAAATCAACTTCCGATTCTGCGAAGAGAACAATGTCGTCAGCATGCAACAATAAAATAACGTAAGCATGCGAATATCGACGCGTTTAAATGTTTTTAGAATAAATTGTTCCTCCATGTTGTGAAGATACTTAGATGTGTTTTTACGGAGCTTGACATTTAAACTTCGGCCGTAAAAGGCAGTAGTTTGTAGAGTTAAACAGATCATGGTCGATTAAATGCATTTTTACAAGTTATTTATCGCGTTCCATAAGCTCTGTCACAAGATTGAAACCATGACACCATAGAAATAATGCTTAAGTTTTTTTTGCGAATACGTCTATACTCTAAATACTACTATCATATTTTGAAATGATAAATTATTTTGTCGGCTTCAAATTTTATTTGTATTGAACTTTTCTTACGTTTGCTGTTTTAGCTATTTTTGATAATGTGTATATACACAAAACATATATATAACTTTTGAACATTTCGAATACCGTTTGAAGGGTAATATTCATTTATATCTGATAACTAATACAAATTAAATATAAAAAGTCACTATGTCAAATTAAATAATATTTTGATGAACTTGTATATAATCAACACACAAATGTGCATTTCTGCAATTACGTAGGTAATATAGTGAAATTCCGTACGTTTCATAGTATACTTTAGAGAAATCAAAACATTATCAGCTTATACACTTACATTTGTTGTTGCGGGCTAAGGGAAGAAGGATATGATATCGTCGCTTCAATTCCAGACTCCCGTAAGTCAATTTTTGGCCATATTGAGTATTTGATATCGTTAGAATTGTTTTGAAAAGATCTTTCTAATGATACCGTTTTCGTGCTTGTATATAGTCCGCAAATGCCTTATTTGACAGTTCTGAAACCCCGTAAGTTACTA
This sequence comes from Dreissena polymorpha, assembly GCF_020536995.1. Taxonomy (NCBI): domain Eukaryota; kingdom Metazoa; phylum Mollusca; class Bivalvia; order Myida; family Dreissenidae; genus Dreissena; species Dreissena polymorpha. The sequence goes on from NC_068356.1 coordinate 74,255,104, forward strand.
AACGTTGAAATTGTTCAATTCCAAAATCCAGTAAGTCGATAGCCAATGAAATTTCACCATATCGACCACGTGTGCATGTCAGCTTTTTTTTACATGCCGCTTCAATTTTGTATTTTGCTGGAAACGATACAAACTGAAATGAGCCGTTTTATTAATTATGTAAGTATTACCAAGTGTGTATTCATTTCGAAATGTATAAACCTTTTATGTGTTCGTAATTGTTTAACAATAATAAGCATCTTTATCGTTAAATTGATAACGAATCAACGTCCGAATTTAAATTACACCTGATAATCGGATAAAAAATTCGGACAGATTATTTTAAAGCCAGTATAAATTGACTGTAAATGAAATGAACTGCACAAACAAATATTGTTATACAATCCACAATGTATTCCAATATGAACGTTCGTCTTAAATGAATCTATATACTAACAAATTCCGAAAAAAAAAAATTTATTGTTCATAGATAAGACATTTTAGCATTTTATTTGAATAACTATAGGCCTAATTAATCAATACAGTACACTGTTTTACATCTAAAATGATTTCACAAATACATGACACTTTGAATTTATTTGAATGTAAGTTAGGAATATATATTATATATGTATATTGATTTCGGAAAACAATTTCAAACTGGAAAAATCATTAAGAAAAATAAGTATTGAAACTTTTTTCCCTCTCAATTAAGTTAAAATAAGATGTAATAAATTGCTAACAACACCAACAATCTGTTTGACAGGCATTCGATATGCGATCTGCCTGTTGAACTACTGGAGACCGTGTTCTTGCACCTGGAAATCTATGAAATTTTGACAGTAATCTGCAGGGTCAACTCTCTGTTTTACAACATTGTAAAAAACTCGTCATAAGTTTGGAAAAATATACAGTTCAACCATTGTGTTCGCATTGATTCAACTGTATTCAAGTCGATTAAGAAGCATTCAAGAAACTTGGAAAAACTATTATTGCCGTGCTCTATCTGGTCAATTAAAACATTTGAATTAGATTTTGTACTGGCTCACAGTTACTTTGAAAATTTTGCTGTTTAAACATAGCAGAGGCCCCGCTTTCGACGCTGTGTTTTATTCATTGTTCAACAAATCTTAAAGTGGTTGATGTATCAGGCTGCTCCAACTTATGTGACCGAGACTTCGAAGTTCTTGTTGATTGTTCAAATATAGAAAAATTGGATGTAAGCTTTACAAGAATATCACCAGAAACACTTACATGCATTTGTAATCGAAAATCATTGAAAAGTTTGGATGCCTGTAATGTACAATTACAAATAGTTCATTGTGAGAACATTTTAAGCAACATCATTGGAACATTATTATCAATGCATATATCTTTATGTCCGTCAGTCAATAGAAGGGAATTTAACAGACGTGTTAGCGACATTTTCTTTGAGACAAGTGTTCATATTCATGAACTTCAAGTATGAGCAGATTTAACCTGTTTGATACGCTACGTCGTCTAGACGAGTATGCAAGTGATCCTGAAGAGCATTTAGACAACGATGAACTGTTCGCCGACAAAAGTAATGACTTAACAGTGTATATTTATGACACAAACAATACTCCTTATTCGATTTTCACGGATAACTTTGATATTGATAGTGATGAAAACATTGTTCTTAACATAAATGTCAATAATGAACACTTTGTGATTGACCAAGAAATTGAGCCAGTTCAAAAGAATGTCTTTACTGACAAGGATATAGAAAACGTGAATGTAAATGGGCATGAAGATAATTCTGCAGTGGACTTTATTACTGAAGACCGTGAAAACATTCTACATAGCATACGTGCTAACGAAGACCGCTTTGTGGCTGAAAAAAAACAACAGAACTGATTCGAAGCAATGATAATGTGAATAATATTATCGACAAGGAGAATGTTAATGCTGATAATAATGCCACATTACTAGCCAACCTGCTAACAGATGAAAGCCAATTAAAAGTAGGTGATACTGCTATGAACCATGAACACATTTTACCAGAAAACAGTGAACCACGAGGGAGAAAACGTAAAAGAGATCCTATGTCCTGGGCAAAGAATGAAAGGAAGGTTAAAAGACAATCTGGGCAAGAATATACAACTTTGAAAGGTGCGATTGTACAGAGGAAAACAATTAAATTGAGCAAAAATTGCGAAGGAAAGTGCCGATTTAAATGTAGTAAGGTAATTTCGAAAGAATCAGCAGATAAAATACACAAAGAGTTTTGGTCACTTACTGATGATAAAAAGTATGTGTTCTTTGCAAATACAACTGAAAGACGAAGTAATGACACAAAGAAAACAAATTCCAGAAGAAAGTATACATACACATATTATCTGTTAAAATACAATGAAACATTCAGAGTGTGTAAAGAATTTTACTTTGGGTGATAAGAGTAGATGAATGTAGAGTCAGGAATTTGCATGAAAAGATTTATTTCAAAAGGTGAAGGAGATTACCAAGATATGAGAGGACGTAAAACAACAAAGCGAATACCGCAACGTGACATAGATTTTATTAGAACACATATACCGTCGTTTCAAAGACGACCGTCGCATTACTGTCGCGCAAACAGTTCAGTTGAGTATTTAGATGCTAACATGTCTTTAAATGCAATGTATGAATTGTACATAGACAAATGTAATGCTGAAGGCTTCACACCATTAAAGAATAGACAATACAGGAACATATTTAACAAGGAATTTAACATTTCATTCAAAAAACCTAAAAATGATAGGTGTGATATTTGTGAAATAGAAAAGATGAACACTGAAAGCGTGGAGAATCCGAAATATATTGACCACATAAAAGATCGTAATGAATCTCACGCAGAACGAGAAAAAGATCGTGTAGAGTCAAAGCGGTCAGATAATCGCCAATTTACAGTGTGTTTTGACTTGGAAAATGTTATTTCCCTACCCAGGGCAGAGGTGAAAAACTTTTTCTATAATAGAAAGTTGTCTGTATATAATGTAACGGCTCATTGTTCAAAGGACAGGTCTTGCTATAATGTTATATGGACGGAGGCTGATACGGGAAGAGGGTCAAATGAGATCGCAAGTGGACTTATAGCAGTACTATATTCAATTAAGGACAAACATCCAGATGTAAACAAAATCACATTGTGGTCAGATTCATTTGTTCCCCAGAATCGCAATAGTGCGATGACACTAGCTTTGAAATTGTTCATGAACACCCTTGATGTTGAAGAAATTGTCCAAAAGTTCTGCTGCCCCGGGCATTCTGAAATACAGGAAGTTGACAACGTCCATAGTGGCATTGAAAAGGTACTCAAAGTGTGTGAAGTGTACGGTCCAGTTTCCCTAATTAGAGCCATGAAGACTGTCCGACGTAAAGCCGATTTCAATATCATTCAAATAACCAAAAAGCACTATAATGACTACCTAAAAGCAACACAGTCATTGAAATTCAGCAATATACCCTTTACAAAGGTGAAGTGTCTTCGATATGAAAAACACCGACCTATGGATGTTGACCTGAAACTTTCGTTTTCCGATGTGTCATATCGTCCAGTTACTATTTATGGCAGGCCACCGACGAGGAATTAAGTTCCCACAACTGTGTTGCCATTAGCACCCTTGCCCAGAAAACAGCCAGTTATTTCTTTAGAAAAAAAATACGCGATCTTACCAGTATGTCTGAATACATGAGTCCAATGGACAGTCAATACTACAAAGCCAACAAACTTTTCATTGAAAATGACAAAGTTAATGACCAAAGTAAAACTGATGATAATCACACGACTGCTGGACACGAGATGATTGTATAAAGCAACCAACGATCAGCTAACGGGTTTTGTGCTGATTAACGTGTTTTTTTGCGAGGAGTTTACTATGGTTAAATTAATCCATAAACGTTTTGGTGAACTTTGTGAGTTTTTGGTGGTGTTATTCATGCTTAAAAAATATTTTACTCAATGAAAACACCTGAATTTCTGATGGGATATTACATGTACGTATTATACTATACCTTTATGTTGGTTTGCAAAGTATTTTAAGTGTACTTTTACATTACGACAAATTTTGCTTATGTAAACTTGTTTAGGACTGTACAATTATCAGTATTTTAGTTAAAACTACATGTTCATTTTTTCAATTATCTTTTATTTCTTAGCATGTTAAATAATTATATTGAGTGCATAATGAGGCAAAATGGATGTTATGATAATAAAGCTTAAGCAGAATAGTATACAGTGTTTTAAAAGAGCTTAATCAAATTATAGTGATCTATCATCGTAAGACCTACTTGGCCACTATCGCTAAAAAACATGGACTTTCGGAAAAATGAGCCGACAGTTATTTTCTTTTAATATTTTAGTAATTTAAAATGTATAAAAACATTTTAAATTAATTAATTTTACGTGATAAATCTTCATAATTTGACATTCTAGTTTGCACAATTAAAAAAATAAAACCACGTAAGTCGGTATGTGATCAAGATTTTGATATCAAAACCACGTAACTTCTTACAGGTGTCTAGAATTATATAAAATCATATATTTCGTAAATTTCTGCACTCTAAACAAAAATATAAACACCTATAATTGACTACTAAAGAGACGTATATTCATGAAAATTTACCTGCCTAAAGCTAATCTTAGTTTGACTTCATATGCCAAATTTTAAAGCTGTAGCTACAGTAGAATTGCATTAACTCGAGCTGGCGATTTCTCGAAAACTGGCGATAACTCGAGCATTAAAGTAAGTCCCTCTCATTTTCCTTAAATTTCTATATAAAAATATCCGCAATAACTCAAACATGCGATTTTCGATAACTCGAGGACGTATGCCGGTCCCTGAAAGGCATTTCACACCTAATTAACAAGCAATTATTCGAGGACACTTTCTCGTCTGGTCGGTGCTAAAAATATTCGAGTTATGAAAACAGCGCAATCAAGCAGACAAAAGACGCTCAATTAGGTGTGAAGTTAGTCGATAAAATGTATGGTATAAAATAGAGCGTATCAGATAATTTTTCATGTGCATGTACGTACCTTGTATTCGATTTTAAATATGCTACATGTACATTGAATATTGATTGACTATTTTTCATTATATAATGTGTTTTGTATGTATGTTGATTAAATTAAATGAATTTACGATCATCCTTACTGTTTAGTTTATTATACTGTAACCTTAAGCGATTTTTACAAAGCCTTTTCTTTCTCTAGCACCGTCTTACATGTAAAGCGTTTGAGGTCATCATCCGAGACAATGAAAACAAACAATATCATGGATTACTCGAAACCTGCGATATCGAGCATCGAGGTCAGTCCCGTGCGTCCTCGAGTTATCGCAGTTTTACTGTATTTCAGAAAAAAAGTTATTCGAATCCATATTTTCAAATCCCGTTTTCTCGAAATGAGAAAAAATGACTTACGGGAGTATGGAATTGACGCGACGATATGATATCATGTTCAGTCCTTTTACATATAGGCCTTATTGTGTGCATGCAACTTTGATAAATTTATATTTTGCAATGGTGATATTTGAGAACATATAAACCTGAAAAGGATACTCATAAATAAATGTTATCGAACAAGTTATTTGATACAATATTGTAGTTTATCACCGTTATTACCAAATGTGACTTAATGAATATTAACGACTCAAATGTAATTTAAAACTGGGTAAACTAGTAAAACTATACTTATTATACATCACATGTATATTATTATGTTAACGTTGTACATGTACGTCAATAAATTCCCTTCTGTAAATGGCATTTCTCTCAGTTTCCATAAAAGATAAGGAACTCGAGTATAGTGCCCATCAATATTGTTTTACAGACGGAAATATTCCAACGATTATTTTATGATTTGCTAGTTCACCAAAATATAATATGAAGTCTTATTTGATGAAGGCAAATTGTAGAACGGGTAAGATGGAAAGCAAGTATTCAAGTATTGATACGGATACAGATTACTGTTGATGACGACAGTGTTACTGGATATTCTGCTGTCCATGTCTTTGATGATTATGATGATGATAACATCACTACTGGACATTCTGCTGTTGATGCTAATTGAACCAATGATATATCTTATTAATTATTTACGAATACGGAGCTTAACTTATATTAATGTACGGTGAATCAAAAAGCGGAGCATATTTGAATGAAACTAGATTCTAACGTTGCATGAAAGTATGTTCACTCCCTCCAGGAACTGCTGATTTCCAAAACTACTCTGAGCTATTTTGATTTATATGAAATCTAACAACGCTGGAAAATACACACCCACACAATTCAATAATGTATGTCAAAGGAAGAAATGCCAAAATATTGACACTAGGTATAAAGTTTATCCGATATGCGCATCCTGAAAAAAGTGTTATTATATATTGGAGTTTCTTTTTGTAAGACATTAATGCATTGTCGTAATTAATATACATTTACACGATATACCGTGTTAAAATGTATTGTGGAGCTCATATTTATACAGTTCACGTAATTATCCTGTCTCTGAATTGGGCAAAATATTAGATTTCTATTCCATGTGAACGAGTCTTTCGCAAACAAGAGAAATTCAAAAAATTGCAAAAGTTATTTAAAAAACCTGACAAAGAACACTTCGCTTTTGATGAACTTGTAATGACAGCCGAAACGTGAATGTTTACAAATATATTTTAAAAAACATGTTGTTCTTCCTTACCTATTATTCTGAAACAGAAAGTCAGTGAAAATGATCAATATTTCCTGATTATGCTTGTATAAGTTAAGTACATTAAAATATAAAAGCAAAGTCAAAGTTAGATTTTAAACAGTATTAAACCAATATGTAACAGGTGAAGTTACTTCTTCAAGCTACGTTTAAACTGAAGATAATAATAAAGAGTAGTAATCTGTTTGGAATTAAATGAACATTTAAGTATGATAATTTAACCGCTAAGCAATAACAATTCTAGATAAATTAATTCAAATGTATAATGTTTTGGGAAAGCCAGACAAAAATCGATCAAGTTATGACTTTACACATAATTACATATTTTTATTTTGCATAAGTTTTTCAGACTTTAAGATTCGTTCATGTTTGGAAGATAAATGATAAAATTCATTTAAACTGTATGAGAAGTATTTCTTGTTTTCGATCATGTTCAACGTTCATATTAAAAGAAGTGTTTACATTTTGAGAATACACTGCAACGGTCAGATGTAACTGATGTGTTTATCCTTCATTTGCTGCTTTTTAACATGCACATTTTCAATTTCAAAACAGCATAGCTGAATCTAAATGTAAGAAAGTACAAAGTGTCCATGTCATTAACAAACTAATTGATTTTCTACGAACAACCATTGTCTTTCTAAATTTGATAGTCTTTAAGCATGATTTATGTATATACATATACATTGTTATAACAAAAAAACAGCGAAAAAATGACGAGCCTTTTCTGTTTGAAAGGTTTGATTTTCCTTCGATTTCTCATTTAAAATATCTCATATGTCAATAAGTGGATACAATGGTTACTTACGTTCTTCGTTCGATGAATATGTAGCCACGTGATATACCAAAAACATCAACCCAGGATTAAAACGATTGTTTTAATTGCAACACTATATGTAGATCGCAATTGCATACTGCATGCGCATTTGGTATATTCTTCTTAATTAGTATATTTTATGACCGTTTGCATCTCATTTTTGCATAAAGCATTGAAATGTCGTTAGCTTTGTGATCACTTATTTATTATCCGATTAAAAAAATCTTCAGCGCTTAAAATATACTTTCAATCATACATAAAGATATGGCGCCCAGGTCGAGCAGTATGTATCTTACTTGTATGGAAACCAGCATGTACGTATACCTCACCATACAAAACGAAGCTGAATGATAATGAAACATGTATTGCAAGCTGCTAAATCGTAATGTCTTCTCTAACTTTCTTAATATTCATACAGTTGTTCAAGTATCGTTGAAATTTAATGGAGTCAGCGCACAATCCTAAAATATGCATATCATTTTTTATTAACAAGTAACCAAACTATCAAAAGATTGGCCGCCATTCGGATAAATTTAATTTTCCTCGAAAGTTCATTACCAACGTTTTTCTAGACAGTTGTTTTATTTGAATACGGAATTGTTGCTTATAATTTATGTGTTTCAATATGTACGTATTATTTATGTATAGCTTTAATGGACTCTTCGATAGTTTTCAATGCAATATCGCACAGTTTTAATCAGATATTGCATATTTATAGCTACATTAGCATACGGTAATGTTTTTAACTATCCTCACATGATGCTTGGCAAATCTATAAAAGGATAAGATATTGGTGTATAAGTCACATTAGGTTGAGAACATGGCGCTTCTCATAACTATAAAATCGTGTGTTAACTCACATTAAGATGTTCTACTAAAACGGTGCTAATTTATAAATAAGGACATAAATAGCTTGGAGGCTTAAGTTACATCAGCACCTCATCCAATGTTTACTTATTAATTTCTTATACAAACCCCATATGCACATATCTGTTTGCACCAGCATCTAAAACAAGATTTTGTGATAATATAAGTTGACTCTTAATTCTACAGAAATACCATACACTAATGTTGTTGTGCTTTGGTCATAGTAGCCACGCGATAAACTGTTATTTCGAGGATAACGCCAATATAATATATGGTGTGTAGTATTTTGTTTAAATATTAAAAACGCAATATGCTTCGCGCCATGTGCCGCACTCCCCATAAAGAATAAAGGAACAACTTAAGAGCTGATGTTCATGGTTTTGCCACAGTTTATTAGGATCACTAAAGAAAACGTGTTCATATGATTTAACACGTGTTCTCGAATCATGCATATAATTTATATATACGATTGAATAACGACATCGATAGCCTCTTGTCTTTTGAATGTACTATAAACCTAGATTTAACAGACCCTTGACGTTGGAAACAGTGTCACATTATATTTAAATGGATGCTCTATCATTTCTAAATGAACAAACATGATTTATTATTTTTTCGTGATATTTTTGTCCGTGACATTTTCGTCCGTGATCAGTGGCTTAGTTCCGTTTTGTTGAATCATTAAAGTCGTGTTGCGTGTTTGAAATACTGTAACGACATCTCGCTAAGTTATAAAAGGGATATCAAAGAAAAATGTAAAATAATGATTGTTGATTAAGTTCAGAACAGCATGACAAAGCTAAATGGTATTTAAATATAGGTTATATTTACCTACTTATTTCCTAAGTAACAGGCAACTTCTAGGAAGGCACCCTATCAATTCTAATTTGTTCATATCTTTTTACCATTCAGTAAAATTTGTATAAGAAAACATTTTTAAAAGTAATTATTATATATATTGTTAATTTTTAAAATAAACTAATTAACACCAACATATTGTTAAATCTAAATATTTTCAGAATCATTGGCTTTTACACACCATGTGTAGCACATTTTGCTTATTTTGTACCTAAAGTCAGACGGATTTAACTAAAACAACGTATCAATGTTCAACAATTATCTAAATAAAGATCAATAATAACTCAGGTTATGTTAGAAATGTGTAATAATTGAAAACATAAGAGGGTGGCCGCATCTATAGGAAGAAGGGTACTTGCAAAAGTAGGTAAGAGCATGAATCAGTTGTTTTTTTTAAATATATTTTTGGTATTATATTTACATTTGGAACTACAGTCAATCATCAGCATGTTATGGCATTCCAATAAGTGTTAATAAAATGTCCGGAAGTTTTATCCAGAAAAAAAAGTTTATAGAGAACGCATGACCGATGGATCAGACAAGAGATTTCAACCCTTTGGACATGGACAATAGATGGGTGTTCAAGTAGAAGGGCTAATGGTGATTCAGTACCATTTTTCTTTTTTTCTTTTTTTTATTCAATATAATACATACAATGTATACATGTATATGATCATACAACAATTGAAAGTGATTGTACAAAGCAGTAAAGTTCAGACATGTTAATAAAAGATATGCTAATATATATACTTTTTTTGGTTTCCTTAAGATTAAAAAAAAAAACACAAAAAAACAAAAAAAACTGGGTTAATATGTTTTTTCTTTGGTTGTCGGATAGGTGTTTTTTTTTTAAAGGAGAAAAGAAAAGAACAACAGAAGAATAGTTATGAAAATTGAGTACCATTTTTCTATGATAATGTGTTTTGACCTAATGGTAAACTGTTAAACGAGTACTGAGAACAATGGCCTTACTTAAGTTAGTTAACCCATTTATGCCTAGTGGACTCTCCCATCCTTCTAAATTGGATCAATTTATTTCCAAAATTAGGGATGTCTAGTATATTTATTTCTATATTTAGAATATTTCTTTAAGAAATTCCTTTAAGCAAACAGCGTAGACCCATATGAGATGACGCATCATGAGGCGTCTCATCTGGGTCTACGCTGGTTGCCAATGCCCTTTTTCTAGACGCTAGGCATAAATGGGTTAATGACAACGCGCATTTGTTTCCTTATTAAAATGTTGCTTCACACATGATTCTGCTTTCATTGTTTGAATTGCGCCATAAGAAAACCAGTATTAATGACAAGACGCTCGATTTTTTTTTTCATTTTCGGTATTAAACTCCTTTTCCGGTTCATGTATGTATAAAACATCATACTTTTTCATCTTAAACCTATAATGATTTCCATTTTTGTAAACCTAAGTATGCGAGCGTGATGAATACATCATTTTGATGTCATTTTATTCTATTTTTGTATTAAGAAGGGTTATTTTTTATGTTTATACTATCTGTTTTCAATAATTTTAAATTTAAATGAAAACAATGACGTGACTGTGTTACTGTTTGGTATATATTACTACTTTAAGATCTTCACAAAATTAAATACCGTAATAATGTTTATATATATAAGCCCACCCTTGCTATCGTGTTGACATTCAAAAAAACGTTCATAACCCATCATACATAAGCCTGACTGATTTAATGTAGCCTTTTAGCACCAAGCTACAACATAGAAAATCCACATGCGTTCTATCACGGGGAGCCTTCGCGACCCCGACCTGAGAATATAGAGCGCACGTTGTCACGCCATAAGCCATGTCGTGGTGCAGATAATTAAGAAGCCGGGCAGCGGAACTGGGCTATCGGGCTATATTGGTAAAGTGGAAAATTGGATTCTTCAGTAGACAGACTGAATCTTATCAATATATAAATAAAATATCACAAGCAACACCGTTTGTTATCATTCTATAATGACGTATAATTAGGTGACACGTGCATGGTCTTCATGTACAAGCACAAGGGAATTGATATTAATTCATTCACTGTTGTATACAAATGGTTATTATGTTTGTTGACGTATTTCGCAACAGCTGTTCCAAGTAATATCACGGTAATGCGAACATGCTGCTGTATATATACAGGATTGATTGAAACGTGGACTAACTTGAACTGTAGAATAGACTTACCAGGAGTTCACGATATGTGTGATAATGTGTATGATACTTAGTGCAATTATTTATATGAATCCAATTGCTGATTTAGGTGTCTGTTAACTGGAATTCAAGCAACATGTAATTTCCCTCATTAACGTCGGAATGATTAATGGACTATCCATTACATATTCCTTTAAGAAAGACAAAAATGAACAATCTGCGAAGATTTTATATTTAAAATGTTATTGATTCATGATTTATACTTTTCATTCATTACAGATAATTTCCTTATAATTACGCTCTATTGATGGAAAACAGAAAACCCCACAAACACAAATATAAAACGATTTGTTTTTGACTTCGTTACAGTTTATTCTGGGGGTCTAATACGTCGATGTAAAAGCATTTATAAATAACGCTGCACATTATACAGCAGTTTTTTTGTATCCACAAAAACAAAATGTATCATAAGCAAAACTGTTTGTAATCAGTCTATAATGACGTACATGTATAATTAGGTGACACGTGCACGGTTTTCATATACAAGCACACGTGAATTGATATTAATTCATTCACTGTTGTATACAAATGGTTGTTATATTTGTTGACGTGTTTTGCAACAGCTGTTCCAAGTAATATCACGGTGATGCGAACATGCTGCTGTATATATACAGGATTGGTTGAAATGTGGACTAAATTGAACTCTAGAATAGACTAAACACGAGTTCAAGATTTGTGTGATAATGTGTATGATACTAAGTGCAGCAATTTATATGAATCCAAATGCTGATTTAGGTGTCTGTTAATGGGCATTCGAGCAACATGTAATTTTCCTCATCGAAGTCGGAATAATTGATGGACTATCCATTACATATGCATCGGAGAAAGACAAAAATAAACAATTTGCGCAGATAGTGTATATAACTAAAATATTATTGATTCATAAATTATACTTTTCGTTCATTAAAAATAATTTCCTTATAATTACGCTATTTTGGTGGAAAACAGAAAAGCCCACAAACACAAATATAAAACGATTTGTTTTTTATTTCGTTACAATTTATTCTGGGGGTCGTAAACGTCAATGTAAAAGCATTTATAAATAACGCTGCACATTATAAAATAGTTTTAGACAATACAAAAATAACATCTGAGATAACCAAACGCAACGTGGGCGACTGCGAACTATTAATTTCCTAAAATATTGCAAATAATGGTTCATGCGTGTCAGAACAACACAATGTATGATAGTATCTTGTATTTGATATTTAAAGCTAGAAAATATACCAATACGTATCTGTTTGCGACGATAAAATATGTGCGTCCGTTTGGGGAAGGTAACAAGGAAATAAACCGGGCAGAAAATGAACCCTATAATATATGTCCATAATATACCGCGACGTACTAAAGTGTGACGATCCCGCGTATGTGTTCTTTGTTGTCATATATTATCTTAAGTAAAAAGGAAATTGGCTTGTTATCCCTCTCCAAAGACAGAGGGATATATAATTTATCTTGGCCGTTCGTCCGTCCGTCCGTCCGTGTGTCCGTCTGTCCCTCCGTCTGTCTGTCTCCCTGTCTGTTAAAATCGACAAATCTATGCGACTCTTGTTTGTGTCTGTTTAAAACTTACAGAATTTGGGCATTTCCTTGATTTGAAAAATAAGCAATCAGCTTTAAATATTGCATGATTGCAATCACTGAGACTTGGTTGGACGATACCATCACAAACAATGAAATTTGTATACCAGGTTTTAATGTCATCCGGAGAGACAGAAATCGTAATGGCGGAGGAGTGTGCTTATTTATAAATGAAAGTATTGCATTTTCGGAAAGAACTGATTTACACAGTGACACTATTGAGGCGGTTTGGGCTGAGATACATCTTGTAAAAACTAAACCTATTCTGATTTGTTCTTGCTACCGGCCTCCGAATCAAAAGGATTTTACGGAACATTTAGAAAACATTTTATCGAATTTACGATCTGATTTTGAATGGTTTATTTTAGGTGATTTAAATATTTGTTTTAAAAACAAAATGTGTTCACTGTTTAAAAAATATGCACTTTTATTAGACATTTTTAACCTACAACAAATGATTGCTCATCCTACTAGAATAACTGAAACAACTTCATCAATTTTAGATCATATCTTGTGTAATCAAAGTAATAATGTTTCACAATATGGTACTTTACCCATAAATCTTAGTGACCATTTCCCAGTATATTGTACAAGAAAAACTAGCAAAGAAAAAATAAGTCAGCATAACACAGTTCTTGTTCGGTGTATGAAAAACTATACTGTGGAAGATTTTATTAACAAACTGAACACTTGTGATTGGAATTCTATGTTTACTGCTGACACTGTACAAGAATCTTGGTTATTTTTCAAAGACAAATTTTTGACAGTTTTGAATAGTGTAGCTCCAACCAAACAAGTTCGTTTAAAACAGAGAACAGAGCCATGGATGGATTCCGATATTTTAGAACTAATTAAAATTAGGGACTATTTTATGTACAAATTTAAAAAAACTAATAATAAGGAATTTTTTCTAAAGTTTTGTTCATATAGAAATAAAGTCCAAAGGTCTGTGAAGAAAGCAAAGGCAGAATATATTTGTGATCAATTAGAAGAAAACAAACACAATCCTAAAAGTCTGTGGTCTCACTTAAAATCGTTAGGTCATAGCAATAATAGTAAATCCTCACCCAATGTTGTTTTAAATGTAGAGGGCAACCTATGTTTTGAAGCTAAAACAATAGCCAATCATTTTAACTATTTTTTCACAACTGTTGCTTCAGTACTAGTTGATAAGCTTCCTACTGCTCCAAATCTATATAATACAGCATCTAACATTTTTAAATCGTTTTACAAAGACAGAAATCCTGCTCACAATTCTTTTAAACTTCATACAGTTTCTGAAGATTTTGTTTACAAAGAGTTAAGCAAATTGAATTGTTCTAAAAGTACTGGGTTAGACGAAATCCCGGCCAGATTTTTGAAAGATTCTGCTCCTTATATCAAAACTCATATTACATTTTTGATAAATAGCTCTATTGTTAACAATGTAGTTCCCACTGATTTAAAAAGTGCTAAGGTAAAACCACTGTTTAAGAAAGACAAAAGGTCCGAGGTTTCTAATTATAGACCGGTTAGTATTTTGTCCATTGTTTCAAAAATATTAGAGAGAGCTGTATACAACCAGTTGGAATCCTTTTTAGTGAAGAACGGTCTTTTGTATGAGTATCAGAGTGGATTCAGGGGGAATCACTCCACTGACTCCTGTCTTATTCACCTGTCTGATCATATACGTGGACAAACCTCTAATGGCTTGTTTACTGGTATGATTATGTTAGATCTACAGAAGGCATTCGCCACTGTAGATCATGACATTCTGTGTCGGAAGCTTCGTGCGATGGGAGTGGAGTCTGTGGAGTGGTTTCGCTCGTACCTAACTAATAGGACGCAGTCTGTACATGTTAATGCCGCTAAATCGGATTTCAAATCGGTCGTGTGTGGTGTTCCCCAAGGGAGTATACTGGGTCCTCTTTTGTTCTTGACCTACGTTAATGATATGAAAACAAGTATATCATCCAACTGTAAATTAATACTCTATGCTGATGACAGTGCTATTTTGTATTCACATAAAGATCCAAGTACCATCAGTCAAGTTTTAGGCAAAGAGCTCGAGTCCTGTAGTAAGTGGTTAATTGACAATAAGCTATCCCTCCATCTAGGCAAAACAGAATGTATTCTTTTTGGTTCGAAACGTAAACTCACCAAGGTGGACAATTTTCATATACAATGTAATGATCATGTTATAAAATCTCAGGCGTATGTAAAATATCTTGGTTCTATTCTAGATGCTGATTTGTCCGGTACTTCTATTGTAAATAATATCGTCAAGAAGGTTAACTCTAGACTTAAATTTTTATATAGACAACGTGATTTTTTAAATAAAAGTCTTAGAAAAAGCTTATGTAATTCTTTAATACAATGTCATTTAGATTATGTATCCTCTTCGTGGTATTGTGGACTCACGAAACAGCTTAAGCACAAGTTACAAATAGTCCAAAATAAAATGGTTCGTTTTATTAACAATTCCCATTGTAGGACATCACTTGTTGTATCGCATTTTGAAGAACTTGGTTTATTGAACGTTGAGCAAAGATGCAAGCAACTTCGGCTTAACCACATCCATAAGATTTTCTACAATAAATGTCCAAGCTATATGAAAGACAATTTTGTCAAATGTACAGATGTCCATCAGTATGGGAATAGATCCCGATTTAATTTTTATGTACCTCAAGTTGATGGCTTTACTAGTTCTTCATTTTACTACAATGGTATTACGGATTGGAATGCATTACCCGATCATATAAAGTCCATCGAATCGAAATTTACTTTTAAGAAACTTGTTAAGTCACATCTATTAAATGATATGAAGGTAGACGAGAATTCCATGTATTTTTACTTTTAGATTTGTTTTAAATGTACTTCATTATTTTTTATGTTATTTATTCGTGTCAGTGTATTATCATGTCAACTTTTGAAAGATTCACTTAATTTGTAGAAGAAATCATGTGTAGGATCATGTCGATTCTATATTAAGAACTGAAAAAACAATATATTTATAGTCACTTATAAGATCTGTTCGACTAAATCCAGGGACCCCGTTGGAAATAAGCTTTTTCATGTTTACATGTCTAAGCTTTACGGGTTATCCTGTGTATACATCATGTCGTAATCTTATTTGGATCTGTGATAAATGGCACCATTCATGTAATGCATGTTTCTGAATATGATAATAATGCAATCTATACGTTATTTATTGCCTTGATTGCATTGAATTGTAAATTGCTTGACATGTATGCACAAATAAAACAAACAAACAAATTATGATTGGTCAAGCGTGAGCCAGCTACGCATCCCGGACAAATATCGTGATAAATACGACGGACAAACTGTGGATATGTATTTTGACACATCCTAGTGTCAGATTTCTTGATTGTGCTAAAAGTAGAAAGCGACATCTTGTTCTTTTATCTTTTGCATATGTTGTGTTACTTAAACATGCAATAACAAGTGTCGTTGACATATCGGCCGAGCCTCGTTACTTTTTTCGATCACGTCCAGACATTCAAGTGTACATACAAATAACATCAATTACGTAATTAGCAGCAGCGTCATGTACATGAGTAAGAATCTATGACGTAATATTAGATGTACACGTAATATGATATATTGTATAACGAAACATTTTTTTCTAACCATAAGATACCAAAATCATCACAGCGGGTCTACCATTCTGACCATGGTTACCACAGTATCACGTGCAAAATACTTAAAAAGCCATGGATTGCAATATGTTTTTCTTTCACTCGATCATTTGTACGGAAACAGTGGGAAAATATTCAGAAAACTATGTCGATGTTATCAAAACCATAGCATGTCCGAACGCACAGCTATATGTAGCACTTTAAACTAGAAAAATGATTCAAAACAATATTACTTATGATTAACATTTTTGCCACCTATAATCTTAAAAGTATTGTAATTATCGTTAAAAATAACATCATAATAAACGTAACATAAATGACGTTTTATACAAGTTATATGCACGTTGAAGTTCCATGTGCTGCCATTTATGGCTTGTATACGATTCCCGCACTCAAGACAGGCATATATCGACAGTAAAAATCATACCAGTGTTCGAAGATGAGAACCAACGACATTAAGTGAACTCTTACTGTGCAAGTATTGTGTCAATGCATTATATAAATTCTTTAAATTTAGCCGCTGATTTATATTTAAACAATCATTTTACATCAAGTCGGTTTCGTTATTAACGACTATGAAAACAGAAACATGTTCCAAGCTTGTCAACATGTAAATCAAGTCTCTTAATACATGTGTTAATAAACATTGGATTGGATTGAAAATAACCATGAATATTTCAAAATAAATCGGTAAAACTCTTTTAGTATTTTAATATGTATGATACTTTATTTGTATTGTTGTTTCTGTTCCTTGAAGTGTTTCTTATCAGTATGCAATAAAGCAGTGTGTTTTAACACTGGCTTAGTCCTAAAACATTACCGTACATGCTATGTAACCTAATTTGTATTAGAACATTGCACTTTGGATCAGCAGCCTATCTTACGGAGGAGTCCGGAGATAGCCGATGTATCACGATTGAGAACATGGCTTACCGGTCGCATATTCAAACAAGAACAATTGCTGAGGCGATAGGATTTCGAACATAACCGATTTGTGCAGATTTTACGACTGTTGCCGATCAATGGCTACTGAATACGGAATTAGAAATTTAAATTAAAAGGAAAAAGCACAGTAAGAACTGACCATAATACAGTTTGCCATACAACCTTTCAATTGATTATCTGAACTATATGGCTTACATTAAGGCTTTGTTGAAAGGACACAATCCAATCATAATGTTCGAGTAGGTAAAATTGTTTCGTCTTTTATAATGAACAATTCTCTTAAACCCAAAATTGAATCATTAAAAAGAAAACGCAGATTATTGTATTGTGTATTCAATGATTGGCAAATAAGGCAACGCCATAGCTCTCGCCTTTGTCATCGTAATAGCGGTAGAGGCTCTCTGAGATGACGTTGTCTTCCATCGAGGTGGTGAGGCGGCGGACATAGCGGAGATATTCCGGATATGCAGCTCTCTGTTCGTCAGACAAGTGCTGTAATTACACGGGTATATATAACATATCGTTCAAATTTGCATCCATGACTTAAGTCTCACTGAATTCTATGACAATGGTGTGTAAGACGCCAATATGCGGTTCGACTTGATTTCATTTAGCCAAAATTGCACTTGTGTTCATTATTAGTATGTCTTTTATTGTTCAATCAATATTTTATTATATGGTATTAATTAATTACTAGTATGTGTGCCGATATAAGATGAATTCTTCAGATATGTCTAAAATGCCGTGTTTTTTATCAATATTTCCGAATTTAACTTCGTTTAAAATTAAAAAATAATAATAATTTACATACAGCCCTAAAATTTTAATACGGGTAAAAAGTCATTGCAGTATTATTAGAGCCAATTTGGTTTACTAACCTAATCACATTTATTAAGAAAATATTCTGGTTTAAGAATGTAAATCAGTTCGAAATCAGTTAACATACTGTAAATAAATTCCAATACAAAATGTAATGTACCTTATATTATCGGTTGCAAAATGCACGATATTATAGTCATAAGCATGAATAAATATTAATCAAACATTATTTGTTAATACATCAAATGTCAAATATATGCAATGTGATCATATTTCTGACAGATGCAGCGCATTGGTAATTTTAACCAAATCAATTGAAAGACTTAGCTTATAAATAAATTTAACGGTATGAAGTTTCTTTATTACATTTCTGAAATGACAATGCCTGATTTATTACATTTAAAGCGTGTGCGTTATTTTGACTGGTTAAACCAAACCAACGCATTAACATTAATTTTCGCATAATTTACCTATTTAAAGTCCTATTATATGCTAATTATATCCTCTTAAATCTCATTTTGATGAAGGGAGTCAGGAAATAACATAATTAGCAACAAAGGATACGTTCGTGAAACTTGTTATAGGCATTGTGATCCATGTAAAAGAGTGATTTACGAGTGACCTATGTTTGACCTATGATTGACTTATGCCTGGCCTTTTGGTCCTTTGTTAGTTCGCAAAAAAAAATTAATAAAATGTACATAAGCTATGGTCACAAAACCATGGTATACTTACGATAACATGATTATATATAAAATAAAGTAATAATTATCATGAGCAAAAACTTATTAATTTACACATGGAAAGCAATGTTTATATATATAAGGTTTAATCAAGAT
Organism: Dreissena polymorpha; assembly: GCF_020536995.1. Taxonomy (NCBI): domain Eukaryota; kingdom Metazoa; phylum Mollusca; class Bivalvia; order Myida; family Dreissenidae; genus Dreissena; species Dreissena polymorpha. The sequence continues at coordinate 74,274,371 of NC_068356.1, forward strand.
TGATGTGTACAAAATTTTTGAACAGAAACCACGCATTAGAAAGCAGACAGCACTAATTTGGCAAATGTAATTATTCAATCGAAATTATTCAAACGTGCATCAGGCGATCTGGCTGGTTATTGAACGTATTCGAAGCAGTGTAGTCATATTTAAAGATGAAACTATTTAAACTATTTTAGTAATAGAGCGGATGTAGTTTTTTTGCAAATATTTTTTTTTAATCCATAGGTCAAAATTGTAGTTATTTATGAAATATGACTGGTTATCGTATCAGTCCAATTTATTATTTGTACAAGCACTATCATCCGACCGCCCATCTAATAACCCGCCCGCCCATCACCAGCCCGCCCGCCCGCCATTCTATCGCCCGCCCGCCCATAAACCACCAGCCCACCCGCCTATCAACCACCCACCCGTCCATCACTTGCCCATCATCCGCCCGACCGACCATCTATCGCCCGCCCGCCCATCAACCGCCCGCCCGCCAATCAAATGCCCGCCCGTCCATCACCCGCCCGCCCGTCCAATACCCGCCCGCCTATCAACCGCCCACCCGTTCATCACCTGACCGCCCGCCCCGCCCATCACCCGCCCGACCGCCCATCTATCGCCCGCCGCCCATCAACCGCCCACCCGCCCCGCCTATCAACTGCCCGCTCGTCAATCACCCGCCCGCCCGTCCATCACCCGCCCGCATATCAACCGCCCGCCCGTTCATCACCCGCCACCCGACGCAAGCGTTTTCATATATACTGGCGTAAAATGAAAAGTTGTTAAATGAAGTTAATGAACAATGGTTAATGACTGGGAATAATGTGATAATTCTTACTCTTAGTCTGCGTGGAATTCTTCGCTTGGGTTCCATTTCGATTTCGAAATCTATGTCCGCCTAAAAATAGCGACACCAATGTAGTTCATTTAGTTAAAAATAGAACCATATGTCTTAAAAGCCAATCAGTTTGAAAAAGTAACATACATGCAAGCACGCTATAGGTGTCCCTAACAATATTCCTACCAATGTGAGCAGTGTCGCAAAAAATACATGCATAAATCTTTTGAAATTTGAGCATATAGTGCATGTTGTAAGCTTTTACAAACCAAAAATGGGTATAATAAATATGTGGTCTATTGTTAATACTCTTTGTAAGTGGCAAAGATTTTGACACATTTTGGGAAATGCTAGAAATGTATGCCGCACATAATTTTTGCAACAACAACGTGAGCTCTTTCACAACTTAATTCATTTTAAGAAAGTTTTCGACCGCTTGTGTCATAATGGCGTATGACATGTTATGAGACGATTCAACATTGACGATAGGCTGGTGCGAGACATTCAAGAATACGGAAACGCCAGCAGCATAGTATTTCTCAACGGACATCAGGGGTCTTCTCCGGGACATCAGTGGGCGTCCGTCAGGGATTTCTGCTCTCTCCCGTCACGTTCAACCTTTTCCATGAGAAGATAATTCAGGAGACTCCATGACCTCCACACCTCTTTCTCCATCTGGGTAAGACCAATCCCCAACTTGAGATTCGCTGATGCCATTTGCCTAATGGGTGGCACCAGCAGTGAACCTCAATAATCACCGGCCGACTCTTGAGCATGAGCATAACGGATGGAGGTCAGCACGGAGAAGTCGAAGTTTATGGTGAACCGCACGACCAACACCGGTGCAGAGGAAGGTCGACGTCGAGGACGTAAGAAAAAAAGCTTGATGGACAATGTAAAAGAGTGGACATCCTTGCTCATGGATGAATTACTCTCATCATCACACAACATACCTGACTTGAGGAGGATTTCTGTATTATGTCGTCCCCCCCTACTCCCCCAACGGCCAAACCGGTCAAGGGAATGGAGATTCCGCATTTAAATTTAAAATGTTTATTTCAGTATTCTACAGGGGGTTTCTAGATTTCTACTTACATCAATGCAGTCGCCCTCGGCTCCGGGGTTAAAGTACGCTAGAGGCAACATAATTCCGGCTGCAGCAGGGGCAAAAAGAGGAGCAGCAGGCAGTGCAAGGGGCACCGCAATGGGCACGGCAATAGGCACGGTAACGTTGCCGGGGACAACAATGGCAGAGCCCCGTCTACGTCGCGGCGGAACCGTCACACAAAACATTATGTATTTGATCACAGGATCTTTAATCTCCTTCGGTGTAGGCATTTTTTAAACTAGAATTGCAGCGAAATAAAGCGACAGCGCTTTTTAAGTCGTTGGATTTATATGGAAACAACGTAAGTTACTTCATAGCGTCGTATTTCTATGACGTATTAGGAAAGTCAAATAAGATTTATTTGACGTATTTGTTGTTGTTGTTTTGTCTTTTTTAAATATTTTTACACATGATAATTAATATATGTTATGGTGGATAAAAAGGAAATAACTTTCTCGTAAAATGGGCCAATTTAATGTGGTGGGATACAGAACTAACGTTTCACCCAAGCTGAACCAAATGGGTATGCATTATACATGCCTTACTTTTTTTTAATTTTAATACAATAAAGGGTATACTTCTCTCAATGTGTATATATGTGTTTTCTTACATAGGCTTTTATGTGCGCTTTTTCTAATATTTAATAGCTTATTTGGTTCAGTGGTGGCGAGGATTTGAAATTGCTCACTATGTACGAAATTTATTTGAAAAAATTTGTTACTTTACTCAAAGGCTTCCTTTTCATTTTCTTATAAATCTATTCACATGTCGGCGTGCGGTGGTCGACGAGCAAGCTTACTTGTTATTACGTAAACATGTACTGCTCGCACGGAATTCTGGCATATAATTCTTGAACATTAGCCGGTATACATTTGCAGAATAAGCGCGTGAGTTTTTTTCGTTCCGTATACGTATACGATAGGTTAATGTCACCAGTAAAATGTTTGAAATAATAATTGATCCGTCCTTTACGGGGCGAAACAGTTACACATGCTGGGTTATCACAAATTCGCGCGACCGCTAATAATGTGTATACCTCTTTGTACTATTCGTGCACATGTACATGGTTGATTGAAAAAGTAAGTTTGGGTAAAATCGGCATATACATTTTGACATTAAATATGAAAAAAACAGATTTATCTGCATCATTTTCTATTTAAGTTTCTTAAACGAGACATAATTCACATTGACATTTTAATCACGATTTTATACATATGTTCAAAATATGTGCACACGCTATTGCTCATTTCATGTTGCATATAATTGTGTAAAACTAGAATGTTCTAAAGAGTCAACTTGTATTGCCAATACAAAGTACGAATATGTACGTTATTTAGGAGATCGACATGAGCACCTCTGCCAGCATCGGCATTATAATTCATGGAACGTATATATGGCTGTATAAATATTTATTTAAGTATATCATCGAGACTGTATCAATACTTATTTAAGTATATGATCGAGCATTACATGTTTATTTATTACACAATCATGACGATTGTGCAAAAATATGTTTAGTTCTAGGTTCAAAATTCTAGAAACAAAATTCCCTTAACATGCTATTTAATTGAAACATGTGCTATGTTTATATGGCTGGTTACCGATTGCATTTGTCTGTCTGTCTATCCGTTCGTCCGTCCGCCTGTCTATCCATCTGTCCGTCCGTCAGTTTTTTCCTCCGGCCGTCTGTCACAAAACTTTGCATGGTGATATCTCAGAAACTAAATAAGTATCAACATGGAACTTTAATGGTGTATTGATATTGATGTAGAAGAATTGAAGCGCCTTTGAACCATAACCTTACACTTTCTTAAGAAAAGGTTATTGCCCTTTTTGTATGATGTAACTTTTTACGGCTATATCGCAGATATAATACAAGACTTCAACATGAAACTTCATGGGTGTATTGCTATCAATGAATATACGTGCCATGCAAAAGAACTATAACCCTTCACTTTCTTAAATAAGGGTTATGACCCTTTGTTGTTTTTTACATTTTGTAACTTTTCAAGGACATATCTCCGATACGCTACAATATTTCAATATGAAACTACAAGGGTGCATAGATATCAATGAGGAGAATTGCAATGCATAAAAAAATTACACTACAATTGAATATTTGTTTGGGATCATACTATATATCATGCGATTTACACCTATCCATAAACCAGCTTTATTTGGCGGGGGATATCAATTCAACGAATTTGCTTGTTTGAATGTGAATTAATTTCGAAGACCTTTTAATGTTCGGAAATTATAGATTTTTCTTTGCAGTAAAACTCAAATACGTATAGATAATTCATGACACCTCTTCCGCATATGTTTAGGTGATTATCTATGAATTGCGTTTTGTCATTTTAACAATATTTTACAAGTGCCTTATCTCGTCCTTCGCGAAAATAAAATTAAACAACTAACATTGTTAAGTTCACATTTGCCTCGTGCCATTATACAGCTCTCAAATATGTGTATATTGTATTAAAACTTCCAATGAAAAATTCGTTTTACAAAAAGTTATAACTACGCGATTTTTTGCTTCATCGGTGGTGAACAGTGAGGTGTTGTTTTGAAAAGCGATCGGTTCATGCTACGATTAATTTAATTTGAAAGTATAGTTTTCGTTCGTACATCGTTGTTTTATAATTGTTCTTGATCTAATTGAAGTATATTGGAGTGCATGACACTTCTGCTTTGGTTAATTTATTTTATATAGATTGTTGGTTTGTTTGTTCGGTATTTTATCAATTTAATTCACGTATGAAGTTAATAAATTAACGAGCAGCAGCGAATAAACGATTTAATTTTCTAGGATTACGCGTGAGTAAAACCAACATTTTCTAGTTTAATGCTTCATCCACCGTTTATTAACATTTTACAGAAAAACTGGAGAATTTCGCTGTTATAATAACCTCATTTTGTTTTAAGTATTTGAAACAGTGAATTGTTGCTTTGAAATGACTGAATTTTCCACGAAAACCATCTCAAATACAAATAGCTAAAACATGCATGTAATTATTTGTGATATCATGCAAACAATAACTTTTAGCAATTAGCTTTTAAGTCTGGTTTCAAACTAACTACCCACACCATTATAAACATAGATGGGGGGTCAAAAAATTAAGTGTTATAACTATTGTGACAGTCTGGAGATGGACATTTTGAGTTAACAACGGGTATTTATTTGCTCAAACTTAAGTTGTTACAGTAAATTGTTTACAATCGGACAACTAGCTATGCGTATGAATTCGTCAGAACGGCCAAGCTACAAAACGGTCGAAAGTATATTCGTAACTTGTAAGTTTTCAACATTTTAGTGTGACTGTTTTCAAAGACACACTTAGGGCAGTTGTCCTAACCATGGCGTCGTCGACATTGCAGTCGGCGTCGTCGTAAGATATTACGCTTATATTTAATATTCAAAATTAAGTGTGCATTTTTCTGTACATAGCAAGAACAAGACTATGGTATACCATATTCCTTTCTTGTTGCAAACATTATATCACTATATTTTTACATTTAAATAAAAATGATTTTTAAATTCTAAAATTATGGTTTCCAAAGACATTATTTACACATCAAAGCATGAAATGCCTTTACAATTTTAAGGGTCGGGTGTTCAATTATCGACTTAATTCAGTCACAACTTTGATTGGTTGGCTACTGAAGGCTCAATATTCCGTTTGAAATGTATAAAGCCCCATTCATACTTGCGTTATGATTGATGCTGCTTTATAATATAAATATTAAATAAATGAGTAGTACAGATCTTCGGGGAAAAATCATTTACCCAATAACACTTTTACGATGTAAAGTTCAAATATTTTATTTTGCTTTGGCGTAAACACAGGGAATAAAATATTTGAATCATAACCTGGATCACCTGGCAAAACTAAAAGTATGTTAAATGCTAATCAAACCAAGTGCAGTGTTTACTAAATGTATTTAATTTATTTTACCTAAACGTTAAACGAAATAATTATAACACAAATACTACAACAACAACAACAACAACAACAACAACAACTACTACTACTACTACTACTACTACTACTACTACTACTACTACTACTACTACTACTACTACTACTACTACTACTACTACTACTACTTTTTTATACTAACACTACAACAACTACTACTAATTATAAACATTATCATATTTGTTATTACTACTACCAATACTACGACTTCTACAACGGGTAAAAATAATCTTTTCATTATCCATCGACTTAAGGGTTAATTACCTCTTCAAGTATTTAGATAAAGAATGCACATTAATTTAATAGATATTCATTGATTCTCCACTAAAGTAGCAAATTAGGAAGTTGGTCGAGCTTAAAACTAAATGTTGTAATTACGAACTAAAAACAACTTTTCATGACAGTCCAATGCATGTATAACAATGAAAACATACTGGTTCTTCTAACATTTTACCCGAATTCTTTTCACTTATGTTGAAATTAAGTCACCCTTAACTCACATTTTATGCAAAACAGAAACGTTACTTAGGTTTTGCTTAAATTTAAAGGTTAAATTGATTGCATAAGCATGGTTGTATTTGATTTAACGACTGATTCACATTCCCACAACAATCAATCAGTAAAATGGTATATGATTTGATGCTCCGCTAATCATTTTGAATGAAATATTAAAGTTCATTCCGGGGTGTGAAAATTGTGTTGGAAAAATTCGTCTTATTGATCAGGCTTTTGTATTCCAAAAAAAGATATATATCAATCAAATGTGAATTAGTTAATCAAACTACCAGTGTTCCTTACTGGGAGTATAGTACAATTAAGTAGGGGTGAAGTTTGTAATATATATCTATACAATTAAGAGTACATAATTGACAAGAGATGGTAACGTATCTGTTTATTTCATTCTACAAGACACAAATTTATGTTTGATTTTGAACATGAACATAAACACTTGTTAACAGTTCAAACACATTTGACCAATCGATTATATGTCTGAATCAGCTATGTGTGTACAGTTTTTGTACATTTGTTAATAAACAGAGCACACAATGTCATTGTTGGTCATGGTAACGTATCTGTTCTATACGTTTGTTAATGTTTATAATGTTAATGTTTATATGCAAAGTATAAGCTCGCAAAACAGTGTGAAAATAAACAATAACTTTCAAACATTAGGTAAAACAACTTCTCCGTCTCCGTCCGACGGTTATGTCACGTGATTAGGCGGGAAGGTCGAAGTTTTGAGCTCTTGTGAAAATCTTTAAAATCTTAGTTAAAAAACATCAAATACAGAAAAAAGTTTATTAAATATGGATATAAAGTGTTTATAGTCGATGACAAAGTGTTATGGGGAGAAAAACAAAACGAAAGAGTAGAGAAAGCAGTGGTAGTGAAAGCGATATAGTAAACAAAGGAAAACTTTTCAAATCGAGAGGCCCGTCAGGAGATACAACCGTTTCGGTGAGTGACATTTTAAATGTAGCTAATGCCGTATTATACGAAACGGATTGTGTGCCATCTCTAGAAATTGACAATAATGTGTTCAGTGGGTATGTGTGTTGTATCGAAGGAAATTCTGTCCAACCGGAAGTGCTAAATATGGCAGAACCGTTAAACAGCGAGCTACTCGCGTATTTGAAAAAGCTAGACACTAGAATGGACAACATAGAGAAAAAGCTAAACACTCTTGAAGAAGTAGAAAAAAAGGTTAGTAGCTTCGAATCAGAATTAAAAAAGTTGTGGTTGGTGGTAGAGGATAGAAACCGGAAGTTGGGCGAACAAGTCACGAGAGTCGAGGAAAAGACAGAGAGTATAGACTTTGCCCTGAGTGCTGTAGGCAGTAAAGTGAGTGAACTGGAAAAACAGAGGAATACTTTGCAGGAAGAAGTTGTCTACTTGCAATCTCAATCTATGAGAAATAACTTGATGTTCGGTGGCATACCGGAACCAAGCGCCGGCACAACAGAAGACACCGAAAACACGTTACGGACGTTTCTGCACGAGAAAATGAAGCTGGCAAAGGAAGAAGCAGCATCCATTAGGTTGGAACGTGTACATCGGTCCCCAGGATCGCCAGTACACGGGAAAACCCGAAACATTGTGGCGAAGTTTAGCTACTTCAAAGACAGGGAAATGGTGAGGAAAAAATGGAAAGAACTGGACGGCACGGGTTTTACCGTCTTTGAGCAATATCCTCCGGAAGTGATACGGAAAAGAAGGTTATTGGTGCCGAAAATGAAAGAGGCGAGGCGGCTGGGGAAAAAAGCGTACCTGGCCTTCGATACGCTCTACATCGACGGAACCCCGGTGCGTGCCTAGGAACACGGCGGTGATGAACTGAAAATCCTGTCCTGGAATGTTAACGGACTTACCGATTGTAAAAAGTTATGTTCAAATTTTGTTAATATCTTGAGTTCTAATGATATATGTTTTTTGTTTGAATCCTGGACGAATAGCTCTAGTAATATAGATTTGAGTGGATATTTGACTTTTAACTTTTTTAGAAAATTCCAACATCGTAAAGCTCGAAGAAATAGTGGTGGTATTGTTGTTTATATTAAAGAAGAACTAGCCGATGGTGTTTCAATCGTAAAAATCATTATGATACAATAATTTGGTTAAAATGTGATCGTACATTTTTTAATATCCCAGATGATTTTTATATATGTGCCACTTATGTATGGGGACATGATTCTCCAGTATATAATACCTTTAATGTAGATCTCTTTGAAATTTTAGAAAACGATATAACTTATTTTTCGGAATTTGGTAAAATATTTGTTACTGGCGATCTTAATAGCAGAGTTGGCAATAAATGTGATTTTATTGTACAAGATAAAATAAATACTGTATATGATGACTCTGATTACTGCCCAGATAACACATCAGTTAGGGCCTCTGTTGATAGCTCACTAAATTGTCATGGAGTTAGATTACTTGATCTATGCAAATCCACTAGTTTACGTATTGTTAATGGTAGAGTTGGAAATAGCTGTAAGCAAACCTTTTATTCGAATAACGGTACGTCTGTCATTGACTATTTGTTGACAAAAGAATGCAGCTTTTCAAATATATCGGATTTTACCGTGCATGATTTTAACGAGTTCAGTGATCACGCCCCGTTACATTTTTCGTTATTATGTAATTATGTCTCGTCAGAGTATCAGTCTTACACCGATGTCAATTATAAATGGGACGATGTGTTACGAGAGCAATTTCGTTCAGGGATTATTTCTATGCTACCAGCATTTAATAATATTGTGCACCATATAGATTTTTCAAGTCGTTCATCAATTAATGACGTTTTGAATAATTTTACCGAAACTATTCGCAGTGTTGCGGACCCGTTATTCTCCAAAAGTCGTGTTTATAATACCAACCCTAGTTTTAATGTTAATACCTGTATAAAACATGCAGAATGGTTTGACCACGAGTGCGTTACTGCACGAAATTTGTACCACGCAGCTTTACGTGTTTTTAACTCTTGTAAAACAGATACTAACAGAGAAGGTTTATGTTCGAGTAAGAAATATTATAAAGACCTAATTCGTAGGAAGAAAGCCGTTTGCTATAGGCAACAAATGTTGAAGATCGAAAATTTAAGAAAGCAAAAACCAAGGGACTTCTGGCGATTTTTCAAAGCAAAAAATAGCGTCATTAAAAATAAAATTTCATTAGAAGAATTTACAAAGTTTTTTGAAAACATTAGTAACAATAATGCTGATTTTTGTCATACTGGAGCAGAGGATTTTTGTTTAAATAATGATTTCAACTTAGAAAATTCTGCATTTCCTGAACTTGACTTGCCAATATCTGTTGAGGAAGTTCGCAATGCGATTAATCATTTAAAACGGAATAAATCATCTGGTAGTGATTGTATGTTGAATGAATATTTCCTTGAATGTAGTGATATCTTATTTGCCCATTTATGCGATGTGTTTAACGGTATTTTTGTATCGGGTTTTTTCCCCGATAAATGGACAGAAGGAGTAATAATCCCTTTGCATAAAAAAGGCTCAGTTAATGATGTAAATAACTATAGAGGGATTACCTTAGTAAGCTGCTTTTCAAAATTATTTACCACGATTTTAAATAAACGCATTGAAACTTTTTGCAATGAAAACACTATTATTTCGGATGCGCAGTTCGGATTTAGAAAAGGCTATTCAACTGTTGATGCTATTTTTATACTGATGTCAATTGTTCAAAATTATTTGAATGAAAATAAACGTTTGTATGTTATATACGTCGATATGTTTAAATGTTTTGACAGTATTTACCGCAATGCATTATGGTTGAAAATGTTTAAGTCTGGTATACAAGGTAAATTGTTAAGAATAGTGAAGGATATGTATGCGAATGTTAAGTCACGTGTTAAATCATGTTCATCCTATTCAGATTATTTTAGTTATGCGGTTGGACTGAGGCAAGGGGAGGTAATGTCGCCGATCTTGTTTTCTTTATTTGTTGAAGATTTTGAACTTTACTTACAAGATAGCATTAACTCTGGTTTGAGTATAGATGATATTGTGTTGATTTTATTATTATTTGCTGATGACATGGCTATTTTAGGCAAGTCACCTGCTGAAGTCCAATCACATTTAGATAAATTATATGTATACTGCAATGCTTGGGGGCTAAAAGTTAACACTGCAAAAACTAAAATAATGGTATTTCGGAAAAGAGGGCGATTAAAAGAAAATGAAAAATGGTCATATAATGGTATTGATATTGAAGTTGTTGATAACTTTAACTATTTAGGCACGGTGTTGAATTATACAGGAAGTTTTAAATTAAACCAAGAACATTTGGTTGGTAAAGCCCTTAAAGCATTGAATACATTATTGTTTAAATGCAATGAATTTGACATAAAACCGAAAATATTTTGCCAGTTGTTTGACGCTTTTGTGGGTTCTATATTAAATTATGCTTCAGAAGTGTGGGGTTTCACTAAGTCAGATGATATAGAACGCATACATTTAAAATTTTGCAAACGATTGCTACAGGTGAAAATAAATACATGTAATGTTGCTGTTTATGGAGAATTAGGTCGATATCCATTGTATGTAAACAGGTTTGTTAAAATTATTAAATATTGGTTTAAAGTTATGAACAATGAAAATATCATTATGCAAACTGTGTACAAACAAGCCTTGAGAGATTGTAATAAAGGTTATACAAACTGGGTCTCAAATGTCAAGAACATGTTAAATAATTTTGGATTCGGTTATGTATTTGAAAATCCAAACGTTGTACATGTTAATAGTTTTATTAGCGAGTTCAAATGTAGACTTGTCGACAATTTTAAACAAGAGTGGTACGGTAAAATGAATAATAGTACTGTATTAGATATGTATAAAGCTTTTAAAAGCTGTTTGGAATATGAACCATATTTAGATTTACTTCCTAGAAGTCTTCGATTATTTTTTGTAAGATTGAGAGTCTCTGCACATCCGTTGAGTATACAAACTGGCAGATACGCCCGAAATAACATACCACGTAATGAACGTTATTGTTTATGTTGTAATGTCTTGGATTTAGAAGACGAATACCATTTTATATGTATATGCCGCTGTTACACTGATTTAAGGAAAAAATATATTAGTCGTATATTTTATATTAACCCATCTGTATATAAATTCCACAAGTTATTAGCCTCATGTGACAAACCAGTCATTTCAAATGTATGTAAATATATGAAAGAAGCTTTTGCTATAAGAAATGCAATTCTTAATAATGCTGTTTAATAAATTTCATTACCGCTTTGATAGAATTTACGTATTCATGCAATTTGATTGTGTTTATTTATATTTGAATTCTTAAATGACCATTTATGTTATGTAATGTTATGTTGTTATACCTATTCATGTGACAGAAAATAATGTGTATATTTGTGTATTAAGACGATGTACTTATGTATAAGTCTGAATAAACTGTCTGTCTGTCTGTCTGTCTGTCTAATGTTGTGTGTTAATTACTACACCGCGTGAAAAATACCGAGCATTGAGTTCTTTTTAATCGTGGTAACGTATCTGTTTTCTGCATGTGTCAGCAATGACAATCTGGTTTTATGGTACTTAATAGAAACCAACAGTTATGATAAAAATGGTAATGTAATGCTAAATTTTTTATATGTTTTTTTATGTATATTACAAATCTTAAAACATTAACATGCATGTACGAAATGAATATAATTATTTTTGCTGTATTGTACATGGTATGTAATTGAAGTAAATTGTGTTAATTTTTAGATACAAATAGATACTGATAAAACACAGTAGGCACGCTACAATAACTTTAAAACACTTTCAAACAACAAAATGTGTCTGTTTATGTGTGTGAACGACTACATTGCACGTAAAACATCGATCACAATGTCATTTTCAATTGCAGTAACATATCTGCTGCGTCATAGTTCTCTTGTATGCAGAATATCAATTTGATCTTCTTCTCGTGTGTTGATGCCCATTCATAGAACTCGCTGGCATCTTGTATCGACACCTTTAAACTTGGTTTATGTACATTAATATAATATTTTGAAGCCTGAATTGTATTTGGTGTTTTAGCCGTTAATTGTTGATAATTTTCAATTTGACTGTTTTGAAAGCGAATAATTTTTATAAGTATTTTTATATTCCTGAAAATTTGGCCTTAAAATCATTAGAATTGTTTTAATAATTTTAATTAAACAAAATTATCACGCGTATAAAATTTTCTCCGTACTAACTTTTTGTTCTACATAAAAAGCAAATATAACATAAAGCAATATTCTTTAGTTTTTGTACGTGTCTGCATTTTTGTATGTTAATTTGTTACAGCGTTTATTAAGATATCACGTTTTTAAAATCAATGTTTAATAATGTTGATAACAAATATAGTTTTATTTTTATCACTTTTATACAATAGATTTTACATATTGTGTTTTGTGAAGCACCATCGAATATTATTATACATAATAAGATAGGAGATTTATCAAATAAAAAAATCCAGTTTTACCTTTCCCGTTTTATCCCGGCTCTTGACTTTTCCATGCTGTCTGATATAATGGATATCTATTTACTATATTGGTCTGCAATTTTAACACAGGCTACAGAAAAAAGTTATTTGTTATAATAAACTATGATATTTTATCATAACGAAACATTTTTATTCAGATTTCAAAAGCATATTACACCTATAGTCCCTAAATAAAATCATGTATCATGTTAAAACAGATACGTTACCAGACAAAACAGATATGTTACCAAGAATATCATATAGTTCTACAATATATTTATTGGGATATTTCTATATCGAGTTCTTCTTTATCATCAAATATCAACAAAATATAATTCTATGATATAAATAGTAAAATATTATATTTATGTCATAGCTATTTTCCAACGCGATTTTGCTTAAATCTCCGCTTAACCTTGTTTTCAAGAGCCTCTAATATTTTGTTTTCCTTTCTTTAATCAAAAAATAGCGGAAAAACGCCGTCCAGCGATGTTGCTTGATACATGAGTCCATCAGCTATATAACATCATTTGGTTATCGCGCAAAAATATCAATTTAATCTCATTTAGCGAAAATCGGTAACGTATCTGTTCGTAACGTATCTGCCCAAAACTAAACAACATCAGATGCCTCATTTATATTTTGTCAGATATATCGACGTTGATCATTTTTGGCATTTATATATTTAAAATTTAATTTAAAAAGACCCGATATACATTTACCAACGAGGGTACATGATGTTCAGTGAGAAAGGATGGTAACGTATCTGTTCCGTTTTTTAAGAAAAACTAAATGTCGCCTTACCTTAATGATGGCATCATTGCTTTTTAATGTTTCTGGTAGCAGGATTAATGTCTAGCTGATGAAATATAATGTTTTGTGATGTTAAAAGGGCAGTTTTAATAATCAAAGGGGTTATAGTATTGTTATTCTTGTAGCTCTGAAGTTTGGTAACGTATCTGTTCAATGGTTCAAGGACATGGTTTTCATCATGCATATTTTCCAAAATAAAATATCCGTAAAGAATTTGATGTATATACTAAGTTATTTGAACTTTATTTATACTTTTGATGGAGTTTTTTCATCTCGTGATTTTCGGGAAAGTGATATATAACCAAACGCAGTATGTGCTTCGGTGGTTGGGGACATTGAAAAAGCGTTGACATAGCACCTTTACGTGCTGGAATTATTGAAAAAACGCACAAGAAACATCAATCATTGTATGTCTTACGTACGTAATGACACTCTCGTGACATACAAAACAGCAAACATGTTTTTGAGCAACATCACAGGAAAATATACACCTGGGACAGAATTTTCTTCTAATTTACTACTTTAGTGGAGAAACAATGTATTAGAGAAAGTCCCAAAGCATACTGGTGCTAAGATAGAATCAGAGGTCGTGTAACTACTCTCTCGTCAAGACAATTAACACTTACACATATCGTGTATAATGTTATTTCATTAAAAAGACAAATGTTCAAGCATCCAAAATATAGTGCATAACCTTGGTCATATTACCCATGTTTTTTTTAGTTTGCCGTTTATATCAGCATGTTACATAATTAAACTGTACAAGGCGTAGATTCAGGTAATTTCTAATTTAAAATAAGAACATCTCAGTGAGCCTTCCGTTCAACAGCCAAGTTTATATACTTTATATAACAACATTTTTCCCTTCCTGTATGTATGTTTATGTCAACCGTGGTGCAAAATATATGACTTAATTGATCAAGCGCAAAAGACGATTTATGAGACAATCTTTTGACCAGCTTATTTCAATAAAAACTCAGTTATTCATAAGTTTGCACTATATCATAATTACTGTTCAGCCATTAAAAGTGATTAAGCCACCAGAGACCATTTAATTAGCGCCGAAAAAAGCTCAAAACCAACACATATTGTTTTAAGCTGATGTAAGATGTTTTTTTTCTTCTTTGGAATGTACTTTATGTTTTTTTTTATGTTTTTTTGCACATTGAGCTACGTTAATAGCTATGCTATTACCAGAAGAAAATTGGTTAACAACTTTAACTACACTGTAGGTGTAAGTGATCCCAAAACGTGTCGATGATAAAAATCACATAATGTTCCAGAATAAAGAAAAGTACAAGGTTTTAAGAAATAAAGTCGTTTATATTAACCTTTCGACTTTAACACAGAAGTAAAAACCAACCTTGGTTATTCTTTTACACCAAATATTTGTTTAAGTGATATATGCTAAGCTAAACTATATCTGAATGAGGTATATACAATGCACACAAAATTGACATAAGCGATCATTTGATATTTCAGCTTGATAAACGTTATGTATGTTTCATTTATATCAATTGTATTTCATCCCATAGATAAATAACGAGTTCGTTTCTAATTTGCAATTTTGTTTTGTATGTCCTTAATATGTATTTTTGTTGCTTTTATTAGGGTTTTCAAACACTGCACATAAGGTCATCACGTGTCGTTCACAAATGGGTTTTGAACTGCTATAGCAATGTCAATTAGATTTTGTTTTAAATATTTATCTCCTTTAAACAATTAAACTATGGTGACCTTGTTTATAAGAGTTCTTTCGATATTCATCATGTATATATCATAGGTCGAGGCAATAAATATACATATACGTGCCAGACAAGTAGTGATTTTAAGATATCCATTAAGGTGCTTCGTCTCTTTTAAGAAGTTACGAATGTGTCAAACGGGTATATCCAATTATGTAGTATGTCTTAACAACTTGGTGATGTCTGACGAAGGGCCAAACGAAGCTCTAGTAGGCTTTTTCCACGCTCAGATTTGCGCTATTAGTTAATGAAACGTGAGTTCTTTCTTAGAATGAACGATGTTTCACTATATTTAGGTTTAAATTAACAAAGGCGAGGTCCGCTGTTTAAGGTGATTGTTTAATGAAAATGAAATGCACGTGGTTGACCTTTATATTTTCGAAAGCAAAGAAAACAAACAAACAACTTTGTAGGGAATCAGATTGTTCATACCTTATCAAAAGTCTTGATGTGTGGTTGTCACAGACGCTTTTGAAATGTAGATCTATATAAAGTACAGCCACGTCTTAAGGGCATTAGTTTTGATACCAGGGAAACGTTTTGCACAGGCGAGTTATAATGTAAAACAATAAATAACAAAAATAAAAAGGCCCATGAATACACTTTTATCGGTGAAACCTCCTATCAACATAATGTAATAACAACAGACACTTTTCACAGAAGACGTATTAAGCAAACGTAAACCCCTGTTGATGACGTCATGTGAAAAATGAAGCTAAATCAGTCATGCACAGACAGAGAAACTTGATTAAGCTATTGTTTACTGTATTTGAGATAATTTTTACGGTATCACACTTCATTATTGTTTTACTTCGTGTTCGAATTAATACTTTATCAAGAACATTTTGAAAGTCATTTGTTTTCCCATCATCCAGTACTGACTCCTCGGGGGATAATTATTCTTTACTGTGGAATAATATAACTAAATAATATTGCGTCATTAGTTTATTTGCTTCCTATTCTTCCTTACGGAGGAAACAATAGTTTCTTATGTTGGTTGTAAAAACAAGTAGCTAAGGTTGTAGAGTAATCATGGGTAGAAAACATTACGATTGCAGTGTGAAGCATGCGCTAACTCATAGAGAACATCTATCTCTATCTCTCAATCTATAAATTGAGAATTTATTTTCTCAATTATTCATTAGATTATGTATGCGGTAATTTAAATATGTTCAATTGTGCGAAAATGGTTCATTTTATTACTCGTGTTTTATTTTAAGATATTGGTATATTCAAAATGAATGGTTTTGGAAACAAAGAATTAAAATGTATATGTTTATTAATGATGTTCACACTTATTGATCATTATTTCTGTAGAATGTATTGATTAAAAACAGAATAATTCAATTATATAAAAATGACCATTTGCTGGTCCTTATTTAAGCGAGTATGCATTATTGTTATGTAAACATTGTCTGTTATTAATCTAATACCAATACAATAATATGAACAAAGAACGTTCAATACAATATTTTACAGGCTTAATATGCTTCCGTGTTTCAAATGTTTACTTATTTACATTTTTAATGATAACTTTTATGGATATCTTAGCCTTTATTTATTAATGCAGATCAAAACACTGTGTCTATGTGATGTATTAGTTTTTGTGATTTAACTTTCTTATGCACATTCTTGAACATGAACGAGGTTTTACTGCACAAGCAACAATTTATCGCAATTGTATAAAAATGAATTTCTATACGTTCTGGTATAAATTCTTTTAAAAGTTTAATACTGTATTTTGTTTGTTATCATCAACACTTTATCAGTTCTATAGGGTTTAAATTAGATCGCATATAAATGATTTAACTTGCTAAACGTTCACACATCGAAGGTTGTAAGAGACGGCAGTTTTTTTAATTCATTCTTTGCCAATGCAATTAATCATATTTACAATATTTTACCTACACATTAAAATCAAACACACTCGTAAACAAATGTTGATTACACAAGCTAAAGATAAGGACAAAACTAGAGCTTTTATATGTTTAAAGCTACAAATTCCTTTAACTGCGATTGCTACTTTTGATCGTTAACACTTTTCTAAACATCGGACATACATAAGTTAGGCAGTCTGCGTGTTGTCAGAAAATGTTTGCGTTTGCAACGCGTGATACTTTTTTTTAATTCTAAATGAGGATTTATTATAAACGAAAGAAATTTCAGTTTGAATCTTATGACTCAATGATATTGCGATCTCTCATGTGAAGAATTCTTTAAACTATTACAACTAATTATCGGTAAGCATTCTACGAAAGTTATTCTCTTACAAATGCATACGTGTGTGCCTTTGTAAGACACCTTACTCCCTATTTATTTGTATGATTAAGGAATACCAATCATTAATGGAACTCGTAATATCATATAAAGGAGTGTTTTAAAGGGGCCTTTTCACGTTTTGGTAAATTGACAAAATTTTAAAAAGTGGTTTAAGATTCTCAAATTTTCGTTTTAGTTATGATATTTGTGAGGAAACAGTAATACTGAACATTTACCAAGCTCTAAAATATTCAATATATGCATCTTTTGACGATTTAAAAGCCTGAAAATTATAAAGCGTTCCAACGCGAAACAATTGAATAATTTGGAGAGTTCTGTTGTTGTCGTTATATTTTGTGAAACTACACGGATTGCTTATATAAAGTATAAAATACTTTCCACAGTACGTGAGCGCAGATGACCGATTGGTCTAAATGGTTGATACTTTTACTCCAGGACTCCAGGGGTCAGTGGTTCAAACCCAGTTGTTGGTTATTTTTTTTTATCCTCGATTTTTCACTGAAGCTTTGTATTTCCAATTTTGCAATTATCAATATAAAGCATATAATGACAAACTTCAAAACATGCAAAAATCTGTGAAAAGGCCCCTTTAAGTCTTTATAGATAATTGGAAAATGGCCTATGTGTTAATGTTGTAAAGGCCGCTGTCGGTTAAACATTATGTGAGATTCGATGCGATGAAAACAATACTCACATTACAGTAACACCATATTGTTTCGATCTATGGGTTTGTGCGAAGAGTGTCGTCTTTCTTGTGATCTACGAGCTGGTTTGCGACAAGTTATTTAGCTTACGAAATTAAAAAAATGTTGTTTCTTATTTGCAGCCAATCAGTCTCATATTCCAAATTATTTACAGATTGAACTCTTCTAGGAGTTTATGCAGTCGTGACTGTAACTGCAAAAATCGTTTTACCATTCTAGAAATCATATTAATGATCCCTTTTTCAATGATACTTAGTAAGAACGTTAGTTTTGTCAATATGAAGGGCAGTTTAAAATCAGGGTTCAAAACAAGGTCACCACATTAAAAAATTATAATTCTTGTTACAATTTCTAAAAGCCACTTGGATGACTTATGTATATTATATATATATATTTAAGATTGTTCACATTTACATTGTGTAGGCTTAATTCAAATCTTGTTTTTTTCTCCAAAATCTATGTCACCTGGTAAAATTTGAAACAAAAAACGTATCACCATTATAGAAGACACATGCATGCTTCCATATTGATGAACCTTTATCAGAATGTTTATCATAATATAATCAATGCAGAGCAAGTTATTTGAATCACAAGTTTCAAAACACCACGTCACGAGTTCACATAAAATAAAACCCACTATATAAGTCACATGTATTACTCAATATTGATATTCCTTGTTCATAATGTGAATTTTGACAATATCTAGGAAAAGTTAAAATCTGGTCTTTGCCTGTCGGCAACTAAGTCACATGATAACATCTTAGAAAGAATCCACACTTTTAATAATGACTCAACCTTGATGAAACTTTATCATAATTTTTATCTTGACAATATAATTGAATTAAATCTGAGAACCGATTTTTTAAGAAGAATGTAACCAGGTAAAATATTTAAAAAAAATTGTTACCAATCTATAAGGCACATTTATAAATCATCCGTGATGAAACGTGGTTGAAATGTTTGTTTTTATAAGCTTGAATACGGGTCGCGAAGGGTCAAACTTTGGGTTCCATTTCATACAACCTCTAAAAAGGCATATACTTAAATCAAGTATTGTGTCATTAACTGAAGTGAGCGCTTTAGAGCCGTAATGACACTATTGTTTGGAAATATATATTTAAAAGTAATGTCTTTGTGTAAAAGCTCGATGTCCATTAAACCGTCAACGTTTTGTATTCCATTTTTCCAATAACCAAAATTCAGACTTTCAATTTACACAAAGGTGATTGTTCATTAAGTGTGTTTTTCACCAAGGTTTGGTTATTGGAATATTAGTGTATATTTGAGCCGCCGTTTGTGATAACCTTTTTTCGTTCAATTGTCTTGAATTTGTTTCGAAATTCCTTGAGTGTTAATATATACATTGTCAGTTTTTCTTGCCGTGTTTTGGAAAAGAGTTTAGATTTAACGAAACCATGAAATTGTGTCAGTAGGGCAATCATTCGTTCTTTGAAATAAAAAACTGCTCCCTCTAGACGTTCATCGTGATCTCTTAGTTATTAAGAGAAATAGGAGTAGTTATGTGAAACGTTCCATGCCATTAGGTTATGTATCATAATTTTATGAGTTTCGCATCCGCCGTTATTTGCAATAAATCATGCTAATCGGAAAATAGTATCTGAATTTTCTTTCCACGTGTTGAAATTGAGAAAGCAAACGATCCACTTTGCATTGTTCACGACCTCAATACATTCATTATTATGTTTGAGGTAAAGACGTTGTCATGGAAACAATATTATGCAAATTAACAAGACTAAGATCTTCAATTTACATACTGTTTTATTAGCAATAAGTTAGAGCAAACAAACAAAACTTTATTTGTTTAGTAACGCAAGCCCGTCGGCTACTAGTACAACATATAAAGACGTTGCTTCATTAAACACAGCGGATATATATCAATATTTTTGTTTGCATTAACGCAATATTTATCAAGTTGCGGCATGTTTCAAGACGTTATACTGTTGCGTTGTTCGCTTATATATTTTCTAAATATGTTTAAAATGATCACAATTCACAGGGTATAATAGAGTTAGAAAGTATTTTAACATCACAACTTTACGGCGACCCTTCCTAGATGACTATCTATGATAATAATTTTGCGCTACGTCAGTATATGCTATGCTGGCGTATATAAAAATATTTATTTCCTGATAATAAATCATTATTAGTGTATACACTTTCCAAAATATCAGACATACATTTGCGAATGCACTCGGGATATTAAGCTCGAAAGCATATCCATTAGTGGATACAATTAATGTTCTCACGAGCGTTTTTGATGTGTTACACATCTCCCTTAATTGATATTCTATTGCGAGTTATGGTCCTGTTGGTTGTATGAGATATCATTTTTGGTGTTAATGGCTGTATTATTTTACAATTGCGCCACGAACTAACCAGGCCATTATTGGAAAACCATTACAAAGTCCCTTTGATTATCCCCGCTTTTTTGTTGGACTTGCAAGTTAGCGTAGCTCTAGGCATAAAGACATCGTTTGACATGAATAACGCCTTTCTAAAGTAAATGCGGATATGTTGTTAAGAAATATTTAAGCAGTTGCAATGTCAAAACGCAAACACTAAATTTAATGCCAATTCACCTTGTACATGGGGCGGTTTATGCAAATTTATTTCAGAGAGTTGATGTACAGAACACGAGTGCCTAACATATTGGGATTTAATGTTTTCTAAACGTTTAGATTAATTCAAATCAAACGCTGAACACACATTTAGCTTTCTTCCAACAAATTATTAAACAATATTATTGTATATGTAAGAAGTATGTTTGCCTAAGTAGACCAGAATAGAATAGGCCCGATTGTCTGAAGAATGTTGTTATATCGAATTTAAATATACGCCTTGCCCCACGTATTCTGAACGTCGTCTCAATGTCCTAAGAATCGGATCTTAGATTAATGGAACACTTCACAGGATGCGTAGGTTGTGGGTCATGCACATAACTGAGTCCCAATAAGATTTTCTTTGAGTATGAATTGTGCTAGTGTCTGATTAGTGTCGTCTATAAATGTCGTAATGTCTTTAACATTAAGGCTTAGTGGAATTAACATTATTAAAAGGGTGCAGGAGGAGGACATTTGGAGCAAACACAGTACTAACCTTCGAAAGAACGCCGTAGTTGGCGGACGAATTGTAAAAAGTATAAAGAACGTTGGCAACCTAGACATTGATTATACATCGAATTTTTCAATTTTTTTTAGTAAATTTGAAATGTACGTTTATTCCATATTACGTTATCAGGCCACACATGCAACTCGTTCCTTAGATATACTTCATTTTCTTAAATGCATATCAATATCAAGTCAATGCACTAACTCTACATACTAGTCTACATAGACATTTAAAAATGTTTCGTATTTATGTACTTTACACATGTGATTGCTTTACGGTTTACGCCTACAAAATAATGATGGACAAACGTACTCGTTTATTTATTCCATGATACATTTCCTCCGAACTTATTCACACATAATATTCCGTTAGACTTTGTGTCGCTTTAAGACTGAAAACAAAGCCACGCCACAAATGTTCTTGCACGTAGGCAGTGCCGAAACACTTCGGAGTTGTCGAAGGTTTTGTTTGCATACAAAAGCGATTACGAAAATAGTTTTGCGTCTAAAACGCATTTTATGTAAACATGATCTTGGATTGAAAGTCGAAGACCAGGTTTATATATTTTGGCATATCAAAATATGTTTAGTATTTCAATGTGGGCTCGGCTATGATGCAAAGCCATGAACTAGAATGATTGGTCCGATAACGAGATAAATACATAATATTCATGCAACCTGTGGTAAGATAAAACTTATATGTGTGTATGTGAATCATCGAAGAACTGACTATGTTTTAGATTGATGCTTATCTATAACACTGCATTATGCTAGAATACGAACTTTATTATCAACATTACCGCATTTCCTTTTTAGAAGTGTTATTATATTTATGACGACAATTTATATCAGACTGTATGATGTTTATCATGATCATATAAGTTATTGTATAATTTAAATATTAATAGTAATGCTTATGTTAGATTATTTCTATGTTTTAATATTTTATACAATGAAGCGTAATATTTGTTTTTGTATGTCTCAACAATGCAAAAAATTACATTGAACACCAAATTATATGTTTAGGAATTTAACATTGTGAAACTAAAGCATCAAACTGATGTCCACATATGAACGCATGTTGTTTTTCAAATTCTCACATTGCAAAATAACTCATCACGTCTTACAGTAATTGTATAAGCATTAACGTACAGTTATACGCCATATTAGTAAATGGACAGAGTCCTTTACAGGCAACGGAATTTCCCTTATTTTAGACGCAAAATCAATGGTTTGCTGTATATCTCTGTTTGTTTACGGCTTATTTGTCATTTTATTAAATATTTGTGAAATATTTTCCACGTAATATTTATATTACACCTAAAAAAAACCAGCTGCAACGATGAATGAAACAAGAAATGTATTTCTTTTTTTTTATAAAACCAGCATTATCATACGAACAAGAATCAGTTGTTTAAAACAACAGTGCCGAAGCATCCAACTGCAGGCGCTGGGAATTGCTTATTAAAGTGTCGACACGACTAGTTATTTGAAAAGTTATTTAAGTCCCAACTAAACAGGTACCGAAGTAAGCAGAATTCCCTTACGCGACAATATTTGTAACATTGAAATTGGTTATTACGTTGGGAGAAATCCCAGTTCATTGAAAAATTATATTAATAATGCGGGCATATGCTGTCTTTACATGTTAAAATGAATAGGCACACATACAAATGTATATATAATTCAACTGATATGAACCTAGCATGTTAAAAATTGAAGTCCATCATATGCGAAGGCTTGCATTATTTAATGTAAGTTGACGTTTCCCTTTGATTAATTCTGTGCGATACATTCATTTTGGTACATGATTAAAGGTCTTAGATTTGTTTCTTTGGAACTAGTAACAGTACACGATCCTCATATAAACATCAATCCGATGAAACAACATCACTGAATGGCTTCAAGCGACAAATAAGCCGTTCAAATGCTCTACATAGCGATTTATTTGATTATAAACATGATATGTGGTTATTTTATTGCAGAAGTGAAATGTTATATAAAAATGAATTAATATAAAATAAATTATTTAATTGAGCAACATGAATCCGTTTAAAATAAGACAGAAGACATAAAAAGGCAATAATAATTTATAAGAATCGCGTGTTTTGCCAATATATGTGGTATTTTAATAGCATAGATAAGTATTCTTGTCTTATATAATTTGAAATGACCGAATAGACAACAAACGTATCAGTTGTCAGTCTCTGGAATGCAGACCCTGAAATTACGTCATAACGCCATTAATAAAAATCATCGTTGAAACCCACGGAATCCAATCCGTTGTCACTACATTATACTCCGTGGGAGGATTAACATATACATGTTCGTTTTCAAATATGTTGATACGCATACTATAATTGAATGAAAAACAACAAAGTCTCATTAAAATTAAATTTGGCCGACATCTTCGAATTTTACGGATAACATTAAATGCGACAATGGCGAAAACAGACAACGTCTAACTTTTTTAATACCGCGCGTTTTTATTTCTTGAAAATCCGTATAGGCTTGAGCACGGATCCAATGAAATGTCTTGATAATAATTCATTTCAAGCTACACTAGCATAATCCATATCGACCAATCAAGAGTAGTTTCAAACGAAATCTTCTATTGATTTAATTATTTTGATTTATATGAAATCTAACCGCGCTTACAAATATACACAACGTCAATGCACAGTATTAAATATGCTGTTTGATATCAGTTTTTCCGTTGTTAGGACTAATTTATTATCCTTTTTTTTGCGAAAAAAAAGTATTCCATGCATATTCAACCCTTTGGACCTGTATCTAAATTATAAAAAGGGTATTAATTATAAATAATATTGCTTTTCGTAAAAAACGGGTTAATACGTAAACTGACATTTAAATTGGAGTTCTTTTCGATATTTAAAGGATTTTAAAGAGCGTTTTTAAAGCGAGATTATAAGATTTTGTCAAATATTCATGAATTTATATAAAATGTGTAAAAAACGTATTATTTATATATTTCAGTATAAAATAAAATAAAAGTTCAGAAGAACATGTGTCGAAAAATGCGCAATAAGCCAGATATTTAATTCTGAAATCGAAAACGGATGTTCAGTCGAATTCGCCAGCATGTATATCATGTATGTACGATGTGAATCTAAACTTAGTTTAACTGTTCATTTTAAATTCCTGCAACGATATATATTCATACGACACACGAACACTAACTCTGGTCCTAATAAAAAAACGAATGCTTCGGCTATTGTAGGAAAATATGTTCGTCACAATCGGCTCGGGGCGCTAATTTGTCTTTGCTGCATTATATGAAATTCGTCTTTAATGTATAATTTCCCTTGCCTATTTTGTGTAATTGTAACATATTTTATCAATAAAATACAATTTAACACATATAAAAAATCGTATAATCTCGCTTTAAATACTTTTCGATACTTAACGCGCATGTCATCAGTGAGTTTATCAAATTATACAATCCCATTTTCATATATTTTGGTAGTTATACAACACAAATCGCGATTAAACAAATAGTTGGTTATTGCTCAATTTCAACTTATAGTTATTGATTTATGTCATGTGTTAGATTTGTAATTAAAACTAGGCTAACGGAAACGTTAGGCTAAATTTTAAACGTGTTAACCCCAAAAATGGTTCAAATTAAAGCAGTTGCCTTCAGCTTGTGCCATATGTTCATGTTGTATTGTGTTGGGTGTATTGTCCTGCTTTGTATATGCCTACCAGTCACATTTCATTAATAATAGTCAGGTGAATGGCTGTTTAATGCGCAACACAACTCCCGCGTGCATTTATGTAAATACAAACAATAATACGTTCAACAGTGATTAAACCAGTTTAACATAGCAGGACGGAGGCATAGTAGTGTCAATAAGTTCGTATACACATAGTGAGTATTTATATTAAACCGAAACATTACATGCCTTGCTGGTGCAAAAAGGCCTTTAAACTAAATGTATTTCTTCAAACAGCTGATAATAAGTGTATGCATTACGCATCCTTAGCTTTGCCAGTAGGCTTTAATCTGTAAATCCCATATGAATCTACCATCATTAAACTCTATCTTTAATTTTCTTATACCAATTTTTTACGTCAATATATGTCAAAAATACAAAACATTAAAAGAAGTAACCGTGGGATATTTAAAGATAATAAAGTGCTTTCAATACCATTTTCTGTTCTTTACGTATAATCATATAAACGTAAATTATATCATACCCCTGTATTGATATCTGTCTGACATAACGCTTTCAGATACTGTTTATATCAAGTCTACAGGGAATTGTTATATCACACAATTGTTAGAGGTAGAGCATATTACTCGAAAGTCATCATGTTTGGTAAAATGTAGTAAGAAATAACAATATACACAATTGTATAACAAATGGAATTAATATTATGCAAAAAAAAAGCGAACAGCTTATTAAAAAAATTAAGCGCAAGTGCTCATGACGTAATTATAAAGACGTCAAACTTCAAACATAGTATTAATTCCCGCTAAAAATGCAGCGTCGTAGCTAATCCTAGCCGTTCTTCTATTCTAAGCCTCGTCTGATATATAAGACAGCTATAGGGCAGTATCCTAGTATTCTCTATATACTTTACACATTATCAAACCAAAAAACAAAACGCATAATTAATATCAAGGGGAATTATGAGCTGAACAGTTTTTTGGCATTCTGCAACATTCAATTTTCAGATATGCAAAACAAATACATATTTTTTAATGTTTATGAGGACCTAACAGCGTGGCCTTTTTATGAACTTCAGAAAACTATATCGGCTCTATAGAAAAATAAATTGACAGGTCATATTGTAATTAAGTATTTGCATGAAAAAATAACACCAGCGAAACTGTAAAAAACAAAAACAAAATTTATGTACCAGTTCTAAGTATTGTTCAACAAATATTTTTTAATACTATACAAAATTCAATTTTATAAATCTTTTTAACGTGAAAGATTTCTCTTTTAAAACGTATGCATCAATATGTCGTACGTAAATTTGATACTTTGTCTTAAGTTATAAGTATGTCACTCCAAATATGTCGTTATATTTTGTCAAGCCTTATTCTGGTATGTCTAATATTCAATGTCCTGTTGAACGCAGTTGTATTTTTAATTTCCTTGGTTATTTCGTGTACAGTCATTTTCTTATTTTTGCGGAGAATAACTCTATAAGTATTAATGGATTTGTATACAACTTCAAATATTGATAGAGGGCGTAAAGGGAAATTTCGGAGTAAAAAGAGAGCATATTTCTCTCCTCTGGATTTAAAGATGCATTGCCCTTTTAGTAAAATATATTGTTAGACAATAACTCACTAAGTATTGAATGTATCGACACAAAACTTGTACATTGATTGACGACGTTGAGAATAAGAGTAACGTAAAATAACAAAATCTCTTTTGTGAATATTTACAGAGTTAAAAAAATTTTCTTGTGTTTTTTTATCAGTTCCTTTCTTGAGTGTAGCACATCTCTATAATTAAATTAATTTTTATTTAATATTAGATGGCTTTAAGATAAATGCCAAATTAAAGGTCCATAACTCTCCGTACTATTTACTTATTTAATGTCATTCGTAAGTTTTTCATGTGTCTGTGTTGATCATGACTTCATAAGTATTTAAGAGAATTTACTTTTTGGAGCGTTACACGGAAAGTATTGACGGGAATCTTGAACTTTCTTGTGAAATGAATAGGAACGTTTAGAGGCAGTATAGAGAACACATATAATAAATTAATAGTTAATAATAACACAATTGCATGTGATTTTGTGTTGGAAAGAAAAAATAGGAAAATGAAAAAGAAAAAAAATTCCAAGTGTGTGCAGACAAAAATATAAATATGACTTGTCATAACAGATGAAAATGGCACAAAGACTCATTGGCTTAAACATTAGTTACAGACAAGAAACATGTCTTTGTTGGAGATAACATAACTTTTAAGAGCGTAATTTGTTTTCTCGTTGAAAACAGGTTAATTTAAGGTACACAATTTGTTATCTCGTTGAATCAGGTACACACTTTAAGAAAAATACATTGGCATGTGATTATGTGTTGGAAGGAAAATATGAATAGTATCAAAGTACTGACAGTACTGGTGTGACGATGCTTTAAAAGCATCAAGTTAAGTTTATCTACATCACCACACTCACCACAATTGTGTATGTTGGTACGAAAAAAAAATTGGGTACGAAAACAAATTTGGGTACGAAACAAAAATTGGGAACAAAAAAATTTGGACCGAAAAAAAATTGGGTACGAAAAAAAATGGATCCACATCAATCAATATTTTTTAAATAGAACTTAATATTCATATACAGTTTTCATATAACAATGCCCATAAAAATTACTTAAATATCGTTGTCTTATTTGTTCGCCTTTTCGTTTTGTTCTTTATCAACTGTATTTTTAATTGTAAAGTACAGAAACACAGCATGAAAGAAATTACTATTGTTATATTTATCCATAATACAAACTGTTAAACATGTCATAGAATACATGTTGTGTGTGTGAGAGTGTGCGAGGCGTGTGTGTGTGTGTGTGTGTAATTGTGTGTGCTTTATGAACATATGTGAGAAAG
Source organism: Dreissena polymorpha (assembly GCF_020536995.1). Taxonomy (NCBI): domain Eukaryota; kingdom Metazoa; phylum Mollusca; class Bivalvia; order Myida; family Dreissenidae; genus Dreissena; species Dreissena polymorpha. The sequence continues at coordinate 74,302,541 of NC_068356.1, forward strand.
GAAGTATACTTATCACAAGAGAAATGTTAAATTCTACTTCTATGTTCTTAGCTTTTTGAATTGTGTTATTTACTGTCATATGTTTTTTTTTCTTGTCTGTATATGTGTGCAAGTTTATGTATGTGTTTTTTAATATGTGTGTGCATGTGTGAGGTTAAGAGAGTTGATACTTTATGAAAACGTAAAACCACGCATGTTTCTACATTTCTACTTTGTGTAATTGATGACTTCATAAGAGTGCATTAATAAATGAGAAAATAAAATTGGTACGAAAAAAAATAGGTACGAAAAAAAATTGGGTACGAAACATTTTAGGTACGGAAAAAAATTGGGGAAACGGGAAAGTAGTACCTGTGGGGAACTTGACCCACAATCGCACATTTTCGGCCCTTTCCGTCAAACATCAGATAAGTTCCTCGAAGGCAATGTTATGAATACACATTTCGAAAGCGGTAATGCGGTCCTACCTACGCGCGTCAAAATGTAAGCGAAATATGTACACAAGTCTGTCAGGAATGTTTGAATTAACGAAGAGAATCGTGTATTGATGTAAGTTTTTTAAAGAAATGTGCAGAAAATATATTAAACAAGAGCTGTGTTTGTGAAACACAATGCCCCCTGCTGCGCAGCTTTGAAGCCATATATTTTACCTTTGACCTTGAAGGATGACCTTGACCTTTCACCACTCAAAATGTGCAGCTCCATGAGATACGCATGCATGCCGAATATGGAGTTGCTATCTTCAATATTGCAAAATTTGACCTTTGACCTTGAACTTGAAGGATGACCTTGACCTTTCAGCACTCAATATGTGCAGCTCCATGAGATACGCATGCACGCCAAATATCGAGTTTCTATCTTTAATATTGCAAAATTTGATCTTTGACCTTGACCTTGAAAGATGTCCTTGACCTTTCACCACTCAAAATGTGCAGCTCCATGTGATACGCATGCATGCTAAATATCGAGTTTATATCTTCAATATTGCAAAATTTGACCTTTGATCTTGAAGGATGACCTTGACCTTTTACCACTCAAAATGTGCAGCTCCATGAGATACGCATGCATGCCAAATATGGAGTTGCTATCTTAAATATTGCAAAATTTGACCTTGACCTTGAAGGATCTTGACCTTTCACCACTCAAAATGTGCAGCTCCATGACATATGCATGAATGCCAAATATCAAGTTGCTATCTTCAATATTGCAAAATTTGACCTTTGAACTTGACCTTGAAGGATGACCTTGACCTTACACCACTCAAAATGTGAAGCTTCATGAGATTCACATGCATGCCAAATATAAAATTACTATCTTCAATATTGCAAAGATTAACCTTTGACCTTGAAGGATGACCTTGACCTTAACAATTCACCACTCAAAATGTGCAGCTCCATGAGATACACATGCATGCCAAATATCAAGTTTCTATCTTCAATATTGCAAAAGTTATGGGCAATGTTAAAGTTTTCGGACGGACGGACAGACTGATGAAAAGACAGACGGACAGTTCAAAAACTATATGCCACCCTTCAGAGGCATAAAAAAGTTATGGCGAAAGTTAAAGTTTTCGGACGGACGGACAGATGCCATATATTTGACCTTTGACCTTGAAGGATGACCTTGACCTTTCACCTTTCAAAATGTGCAGCTCCATGAAATACACATGCATGCCAAATATCAAGTTGCTATCTTCAATATTGAAAAAGTGATGGCCAATGTTAAAGTTTTCGGACGGACGGACAGACGACATATATTTGACATTTGACCTTGAAAGATGACATTGACCTTCACCTTTCACCACTCAAAATGTTCAGCTCCATGAGATACACATGCATGCCAAATATCAAGGTGCTATCTTCAATATTGAAAAAGTTATGGCCAATATTAAAGTTTTCGGACAGACGAACAGACGCTTTATATTTGACATTTTACCTTGAAGGATGACCTTCACCTTCACCTTTCACAGCTGAAAATGTGCAGCTCCATGAGATGCACATGTATGCCAAATATCAAGTTGCTATGTTCAATATTGAAAAAGTTATGGCCATTAAAGTTTTCGGACGGACGGACGGACTGACACACTGACTGACTGACTGACTGACGGACAGTTCATCTGCTATAGGCCACCCTACCGGGGGCATAAAAAGCAATGGCGATATTTTTCTCAGCCACATAATTGGTAATAGTTTGATATCACAAAATGAAAGTGAAAGTAGAACTGTCAAAAATGACAACCTGTCAACGTGTTGTTTTTGCTGTCACGAGAGGGCGATTACACTCAATGTGTTCACATTTTTACCCTAGGCTTTGTCAATGACCTTTATAGTATGGGTAGCTTTGATATTATTTATTGCTATCATGTAACTGCATGACTGTGTATATGTTTACAATACACAATGCATAAATAATGATATAAATATACTGATTGAGCTTACAATAATCTGAGAACTGTAGCCAGGTCAATTAAGGACTTAAAATACAACTTTTTGTCCTGATTTCATGAAGAAATGACCATGCATGTCCTAGATTTCAAAATCAAGGCCCTGGTCTGACACATTGGTAACATTACCGGTAAACTGTAACCAGGCTTCTGAAATTAGTTTTAGTTGAACTATGTAAGGAAATCTAAATCAGGCACTGATTTTTCTTGTTTTAAAACAGTCATAGATCAGTTGTGGCCTCTGGGTAATGACCAAATTTTGCTTACTTGTCACACCCTTAAAACTTTCCACACTTCTATAATAGCAAATATGGATTTAGTTGATCTTCAATGGTACATTTAAACTTAAGCTCTGTTACAAGAGTGCTGGTAAAGTCAAGTCACATATTCAAATCTAGGCCATGTCAAAATCAAAGTGTCAAAGACAAATGAAAGATGCGTTTATTAATTATTGTCCAGCTGTTTACTACTGCCGTGAGTTTTTATACAATATAACTGATGAACATCATGTGAGAGAAAATTCACATTATCATTGTATATCAGGTTTAGCAGCCTTTTAGATAACAAAGTTGGCTAGTTTTCAATGTCGCTTCTGGGGATCAAACCCGTAGGGCTTTTAGGAAGATTCTGAAATTTTTCGATCCCTCGAGAGCAACCAAACCAAAAATTAAGTCAAATATTGCCGACTCGGTTTTTTTGAGTCGGTTCATGAGAGATAATGGAGCTTGATTGGTCATTGTCGGCTCTAGTACTACTTACATGTACCCCGGGTACTCTTAAGTATACTTGCATGTACCCCGGGTACTCTTAAGTATACTTTCATGTACCCCAGGTACGGTAAATATACGTAATTGTACTCGGTCCATATTAGACTGTACCCGAGTTGTATTCGCGCCCAAAATCCGATGTCATAAAACGCGCAACCGATTATCTTAAACAAACTTCTCTTCAAAAAACACTGCATCAACATGCTTTTTGAGTATGTGTTCAGATAAAATAGAGGCCATTCTACAGAAAATTGACATAAATGTGTGACAACGACTGTTTTAGGGTTAAATTTCCCGGGTACATTTTAGTATATTTACCGTACCCGGGATACATGTAAGTATACTTAAGAGTACCCGGGGTACATGTACGTAGTACCCGAGCCGACAATGAACAATCGAGCGATAATGGAAGGTGCAACATCTCTCACGCCCCCTAGCATCGCCTTTAGCAGTATTCAATTCTCAACAGGAAAGTGCTGGAGTCATTGATCCCGAGGGACAATTTTTTTTTTTTTATAAATGTTCGAAATAAATAATTTGATTAATGACAATTCTATTATTTGAGCCAGGTCACAGGAAAAGCGCATTCCAATCAGTATCCAATTAAATTATTTGTTATTGTCAGAAAACCGCTTTTAAAGCGGGTATATACGATTTTTATATGTGCTGAATTGTAAAATATTGATACAAATATGTTATAATAACACACAATATGCAAGAAAAATGATACATTTAAGACGAAGTTCATAAAATACAGCAAATACAAATTAGCGCCTCGAGCCGATTGTGACGAAGATAATTCGTAATTATTTTCCTACAATAACCGATGCATTCGTCATTTTAGTGAGAGTTCGTGTGTCGTATGAATCGATATCGCTGCAGGAATTTCAAATGAACCGTTAAACTAAATTTAGATTCACATCGTACATGCATGATATACATGCTGGCGAATTGGGCTGTACAGCCTTTTTCGATTTCAGAATTAAATATCTGGCTTATTTAGCATTTTTCGACACATGTTCTTCTTAACTTTTATTTTAGTTTATATTGAAATATATGTATAATAAATTTTTTACACATTTTATATTAATTAATAAATATTTGACAAGATCGTATATACCCGCTTGAAGCAAACAGCTTTCAAGCGACTGCAGGCTGATCTAGATCCAAACTGGCCACAATCGCCTTAATGTCTCTTTTACTGTGACACAGCTCATTTAACTTTAACATGATAAAAAGTACTAACATAGAAGAAAGAGTTCAAACTAGTAAAGAGTTTGAAATCAATGTTGAATTTCAGGACAGCTTGGTGATCTGCAAATCCCAGATGAAATGTTGATATCGGGTATCATAGTCATTCAATAAGTCGCAAAATGCTCGAATACAATTTATAAAGCAAAATGTGACTTAAATTGATAACTAAAAATACCAGTATGCCAGATTTGCCGTGTCAAGCTATTACGATCCAGAAAGTCCTTCATTCACATCGAGTATATATCCTTCAAATTCCATCTATTGTTGTCATAAGCGGAGATTTAGTGAATAAATAAATCATATATCCTAAATGACAGCTTTAGAATTACCTTAATCCCCGCTACAAGTCAATATTTTTCAACAGAAGTGGGATATTGTTGTTAAGTTTGTGACTGTACCGCTGCTTTATAATATAAAAAAAGCCCCAGATGAATTTTTGACACTTGAAGGTCTTTACAGCGGGGATTTCGGTACCTGATCGTGCTTGTGCACATATGCACTATGAATTCATACTGGGAATCCCAATAATAATGTTTATATTTTAGTTTTTCACGATTAAACTTGGATAAAAACAATGTTACATCAGTGATTTCAGTGTATTTTGCAATATTCTATATTAATATCATACCTTAGACGATGCTGAAACAGCATCGTCAATAAAAAGGAAAACAACAAAAACAACAAAAAACCCAGACACACTACAAAAAAAGACAAACAAATCACAGTGTGTGTAGACAAAAAAGTTAATATGAATTGTAATTACAGATGAAAATGGCATACTGAAACAATAATACGGCAGGCATTTTCCAGTTAATAAAGACAAAAAGTAAGTATAAATTAAAATTCCAGATGGTAAAGGCATATAGATAATAATAGGTGCATACAATGATACTTAAAGGCTTTTAGGTTTTACATTTATTTGTAAAGTTGAGATACGCTGTAACTAGCGCTTGTATGAGGTAAAAACAATAATATAACATTCCTTAAATTTAAACTCTAAGTTTGAGAGACAATTCATTAAACAATTCCCATTAACTATCAAAGGATTCTAAAATATTTTTTGAAATTGCTAATTTTCTCAAGATATCATATTCATACGTTGTATATTACTTGGCTCCTGTTATGCTTGGAATGCATGTATTCCTTTTACACAAGTATAACTAATACACAAAATTACATTATTTATGGCTCTAGCAGACTTAGTTAAATATCCAAGTAGAAAAAATGTCATATTAATTAAAGGAAATGATTGTCCTAGTAACATTTCGACAATAATTGAATTAGATATCTGACATTCCCAGAATAAATGTTCTAACGTTTTCTCATTTTGTTTGCAAAATGAGCATAATGGATCATCTGTAATTTTCATTTTAATCAAAAGGCTATTTGATTCAAGTATCCAATGAATTAATCTGTATTGGAACCACGGCACCTTTACATCATTGGATATTTATAAGGGTATCTCAAATATGCAATTCCATTCTTGTTCGTTAATAAAAGTTTTCAGTTTTGTACATCATTTTAATTTAACTGCTGGTTGTTCATTATTTGTATTAAGAATAGTGTATAGTCTTTTTGCACCAGGTTCTTTTTTAAGCAGAATGTGAAATAATGGGGGCACCAATAATTCCGGAATCGGACCATGACTTAAAGAAAATACTTTTATTTCTTATCAATATATTTGGATTGTAAAAAAGCGGATAATACAAGAAATGTACTGTGTTTACTAATAATTTACCACAATAAAGTGAGAAACTTTTTGTCCCCTACCGGTTTCACCGGAGGGGACTTATGGTTTGCGCTCTATCAGTCTGTCAGTCTGTCCGTCACACTTTTCTGGATCCTGCGATAACTTTAAAAAGTCTTAATATTTTTTCAGGAAACTTGAAACATGGATAGATGGCAATATGGACATTATGCATGTCATTTCATTTTGTTCCTACGTCAAAAATTCTTGTTGCTATGGCAACAAATAGACTAGAAATACTGCTGGAAATGGTGGTTTTCTGGACTTTGCGATAACTTTAAAAGTTCTTCATATTTTTTTATGAAACTTGAAACATGGATAGATGGCAATATGGACATTATGCACGTCATTTCATTGTGTTCCTACGTCAAAAATTATTGCTTGACAATCTCTTGTTAAAACATGTACCCAAAAGGGGTTTGAAATTATGTTAGATGTATTTAAAGCATAATGAAAACTGCAATTAAATATTTTATAAGTATCAAAATAAAGTTTTGAGATATCTATCCATTTTCCCGTAAAGGATTGAATTTTTTGTAACCAGGTAAGATTTAATGCTGTTATGAATGCATTCAAATTGATCATTTTTAATACACCTTCACTGTATTCCTTTATTATTGTTGTGAACTTCACTTTACTATGCCCGTCCCATATACAATTCAGAATAGAAGACTTAATTGAATTTAAAATCGTATAAGGTGGGTTTGGCAGTGATATGAACAAGTGATTGAATAGTGAAACAATGAGTGTTTTCACAATAACAATCTTTCCAATTGGTGTTAAAATTCTTCTTTCCAGTTTTTAAGAGTATTTTCAATTTTAGCATTTTTTTATCATAATCTATTTAAACATATTTTTGACAAGTCAACATGGAAATTTATTCCAAGCATTTTGAAGCTATGTTGCATCCAATTTAATTTCCATTTTGTTTTTATGGTATAAGAACTATATATCCATACAACATTTGTTTTATCAAAATTTACATTAAGACCTGAAATATTTGCAAAATCGTGTAAAACAGTAAGTGCCTCATTTAAGGATTGTTCAGAGCCGTCTAATAAAATAGTAGTATCATCCGCAAACTGGGACAGTTTATGTTCAATTCCATTAATGGTTATTTCTGTTATATTCTTGCTTGTTTTCTCTCAATACAAGTGACAAAACCTCTGCGCAGATGATAATAATGTAACATGAGAAGGGATCTCCTTGTCTGCAGCCCCTTCCAATAAGGAACAAGTTAGATAAGAAACCACACTGAGAAACAGCTGATTTAGAATCTTTATATAAAACCTGAAACCAACGTTTTATGTCCGGACCGAAATTAAAAAAGGAAAGCGTATTTTGTACAAAGGAACACGCCAGTGAATCGAATGCCTTTTCAAAATCTATCAGAGGAGTAAACCCGGTATCTCATTTTCTTCAGTATAGTGCATTATGTCATAAATTAATCTTGTAAGTTCTCTTATATATCTACCTTTAATGAAACCGGTTTGGTCACTATGAATGAGCTTGTCCATACATAATTTAAATCTGTTAGCTATAAATCTAGAGGCAATTTTATAGACAGTATTTAAAAGAGTAATTGGGCGCCAGTTTTGCATAAAAAACCTAAATTTTTCGCCCATTTGAACAAAGGTTATGATACCTTTAGTTTGTGTTATAGATAAATTTCCACACTGAAAAGCTTCATTAGAGGCTCTGACAACATAAATACCAATTCTTTTCCAGAACATTTTATAAAAATCTGCATTGAAGCCAGAACTACCTGGGCTTTTATTATTTGACATATTTTTTAAAACTGAAGAAGCTTCTTCTATAGTTATAATACCTTCGATTGAAATGGACTCTGATTTAATTTTTGACAATTTATTTCCTCTACAAAGTTATTAAAGTCATCACTACTACATTATTTTTTTTGCTTATACAGAGACTGATAATACGATGCTATTGTATTCAGGATATTTATTTGTTCAGTTATTTCACTATCATCCTCATTTTTAAGTTTGTATATTATTTTTGCTAAAGCATTGTTTCTTTCTAGGCTGCAGCAATATTTGGATGGCTTTTCACCTTGTAAAGTCCATTTAAATTTTGATCTTATCAAACATCCTTAAAATTGTTTGATCTGAATATGATTTATTTCTGATTTCAAATTTTCTAGTTCTTCAATGTTTTCATCTGAATAGTTTTCTTCCAATTCTTTAATTCTTGTTAACAAAATGCTTTCTATAAGTTTGGTTTCCTTTTTTATATAAGACCGATATGATATAGATTTGCCCCTTAGTTCCATAAGCAGAGTTTCTAGAAAAAGTTGATCGGTTATTATAAACTGTAATTCACTATCAGGAATTTCATTAATATTTTGATAATTGTAAATTGCTAAAGCGTATTGAAGTTTAATCTCGTCAATTGTTTTGTTAATTTCTTGTACATAGGCAATGTCCGACAGCAGAGAATTATTATGTTTCCAAAGACCTGGCTTATGAGTAAAATTACTAAAAGTTAAGTTTAAAGTTTAGATTGAGTGATCTGATTGAAGGCTTGGTTCAATTTCAATTGAATTAAAATGTTGCAAGAACTCTGGTGTTAATAAAAATAAATCAAGCCTGGCTTGTTGTATTGGATTTGTTTTACGTCAGGTAAATCTCAGTTTTGACTGGTTATGTTGGCGAAAAGGATCTACAAGATTGTAGCATTTAATTTATTCTAAAACTTTATTTCGAGCCTTTGGGTTATTTACCTTTTCGTAATTAAAGAAATACAATACAGGATCTATAACTAAGTTAAAATCACCACATATAATAAAAGCCTCATTTTCAAGTCTTACAATAACTTCGAAGATATCATTAAAAAAAGGATGGTGAGTCGGTATTTGGCCCATATAAAGTAAGCAAAGTGAAGCGATATTCGCTAACAGAAATGTCTAGTGCAAGTAAATTACCATACGAATCAGAAACAGATGCGTGTATTTTATAATCTTTGTTTTTTATATTAAAATGCCCGTTCCCTAGAATTAGATGAACAATAGCTAAAAAGGCATTTAGATCATCATTCCGAATAAATGGTATTATTCATATCAGGGGTAAAATGTGTGTTTTGTAGACAGTATATATTAGCATTTAGTTCTTTTAAGTAATAAAAAACCTTAAGCCTCTTTAATTTTCCATTTAAAACCCCTACAGTTAAAAGAAACAAAGTTCGCATCGCTAGTCATTTGGTTAAATTGGGTTAAATTATGAAAAATTAAATCCCATGCCATTAATTGTAATATAACTAAGCATGATAATTCTACTGAAAAGATGTCTACACATAAGATAAAAAAACTAAAAAAAAACTGGGGATACAAAAATAGGAAATTCCATAGGAATGAAGAAATACAAAGATATAATCAAAAACAAAGTGATGGAAAAAAACAACAACAATAAGACTAGTCCCAATAGAGACATACAAAAGTGCGCACTTTCGTACGCTGGAAAGACACAAAATATTGGGATTAAAAACAAACACTTTGGTAGGCACATTTTTTGGAAATGTCAATATTAAAATAATTCTGAGGGTGCCAGTTGTGTGTCCAGTTGTCTTAGGATGGCTGAGTATAAATCCATACTTGGGTAGTTACCTTCTGATTATTACAAAAAAATAGTTTATTACAAAAAATAGTTTTTTTGCGGAGCATTTTTGGAAATGTCAATATTATAATAATTCTGAGGGAGCTATTTTTGTGTGACCAGTTGTCTTAGGATGGCTTAGTATAAATCCATACTTGGGTAGTTACCTTCTGATAATTACAAAAAAATAGTTTATTACAAAAACTAGTTTTTTGCTGAGATGGGGTTTGCTCGGATATAGGTAACTCCCAGCTCTTATTTGGCTTTTATCCAGACAACGGCCTTGTTCCTGCCTCGTTCTACAACAAGCGAGCCGTCACCATTTACCTGATTTGGTGTTGTAAGCCTCTGTGGAATCTATAACAAACATTGGGGGAACACTGGGGAATGTGTGGCCTTTATAAGTCTATTAAAGCAAAAGAACATTCATTTATATTTAGTCTGCTCCTATTCTTACGCTGTTCAGGTTGATTTCATGCTTGTTTGTTAATTATTGTGCTGAAAATGTTGTTCTTATACTCTTGTTTTTAATTTCTTTAGGTAATTCTTTATGCGTACTTAAACTTCAAAGGTTAATTTCAACCTTGTTTGTTGTTGCGCTGCAAATATTGTTTTATAATCATGCTTTGAATTCTTTTTGTTTATTCTTCATGCTAAATTGTTGTATTATTGCCTATTAAGGTCGCAACATCAAACTTTTCTTGCGCGGCGGAAAAATTCAAGTAGCTGACAGTCTCCTTTGGTTGGCACATTTTTTGGTAATGTCAATATTATAATAATTCTGAGGTTGCTATTATTGTGTGGCCAGTTGTCTTAGGATGGCTGAGTATAAATCCATACTTGGGTAGTTACCTTCTGATTATTACAAAAAAATAGTTTATTACAAAATATGGTTTTTTTGCGGAGCATTTTTTGGAAATTTCAATATTATAATAATTCTGAGGGTGCTATTTTTGTGTGGCCAGTTGTCTTAGGATGGCTGAGTATAAATCCATACTTGGGAAGTCACCTTCTGATTATTACAAAAAAAAAATAGTTTATTGCAAAAAAATGTTTTTTTTGCGGAGATGGGTTTTGCTCGGATATAGGTAACTCCCAGCAATTATTTGGCTTTTATCTGGATACTTAGTCACTTTGCGGAGTTACTTTACATTGCGGATTTGCATATTGTGGAATTGCTTTACATTGCGGAGCTTTGTGGATTTGGATTACATTGCGATTACTTTGCGGATTTGGATAACATTGCGATTAATGTTGTGGATTTGCTCACTATTGCTTATAATAACTTTGCATTGACTGTCAGCTACTTAAAATCAGGAAGGCCACTTTGTGTAATCATTCCTGATTTACATGTAGTTTCGTATCTTTGATGTTGTGGCTCATTCTCTCCAACTTAAATTTTGTTCTTACTGAAAAGTTTAATTATTTTAACCTAGTCCATATGCTATAGTCATTTGTTATTGCAAAGGAAAGGTAAAATAAAGACGTTATAACTTTATTTTGTGTTATTCGAAATTCATATACTAAAATAAACAAGTAGAAAAAAAACACGTGTGAAGTGGTCTAGTTAAAATAATGTTTGTATATAATACATGAGTATGCATATATTAAAAAAAGGTTTCCTACATTATGTCTTTTTACTTAGAAAACAATATGTTTGCATATTTAAAATGAATTACCGTAAATTAAATAATTTTCTACATTTTATCTTATTTGACTGTTAAAAAGACGGAGGAGAAAATGAGCATTGCGTTCGAACATTAAGATTTTAAATCGGAATAATGTTATGAACATCATTTCTAGAGGCCATTAGTAGCGAGTATCCTATACATGGTTAAAAATATTAAACGCTTCCCGCGAAAATAATAAAGGCAGCAGTATCAACGAATTTCACTAGTAAAATTGAAAACGAGTATTCATAATAACAAACATGGTTAGGTACTCTAATGAGCCTTTCAATTCATATATTTGTTCCATTCTTCTTTGAAGAAGGAAAAAAGCAACTACAACATTTAGTTGTCTATACAATTTTGTTCACATAATTGGAAAAAAAAACTACTACATTAAGTTCGCTGTACAAATTGGTACACATTCTAGAAAAGCACTATCATAAAATTATTATTATTATTAACATTATTTATATGTATACACATCTGAGTATAAGTTGGTGTCAACATTATTTTAGGATAACACAACCCGAAGAAAAACATGTAGGAAAAAAAAAGAAACTACAGCATTTAGTTCTCTATACAATTTAGTTCACATTCTTGGCACAAAGAACTACTACATTTAGAAATCTGTGCATTTTTTGGTACACATTCTAGAAAAACACTAGCATAAAGAATTATCATTATTTGTATGCATACACATCTGAATATAAGTTGTTTTGAACATGATTTTAGGATAACATAACCCTAACAAAACAAGCTACATATTTGCAAAAACAGATATATGGTTCTTATTTGTCAGGCAAAAGTTTACATTCTATTTCTTAACACTTTAAAATATCATTTTATTCGAATAGATGAATGAAGGGATCAGTATTGTTTATATGTATACATATCTTGATATAAGTTGTTGACAACATTATTGAAATAACAAACAACACTAAAAAAACAACAAGGTACATATTGAGAAACCCAGTTAGTATCATTATTTATATTAATACACATATATATTCCCATATACACTTGAACCGCGTATACTCACACGTACACATACGTACACACGTATGTATATACACATACACATGCATGTAAACACACACATACAACATGCATAAATACATATATGTGTATATACATACACACATATAAGTACATACACTCACATACGTATGTACATATATTTATACATACACAAATATACATCCATACACACACATACCTGAACACACATATATATATATATATATATATATATATATATATATATATATATATATACATACATACATATACATACATATACATACATTGACACACATATACATACATATATACACATACATATACATATATACATATACGCACATATACACATACATTCACACACACACACGCACACACATACATACATAAATACACACACTTTGTATTTGTTAGCTGTTTACGTTATTTATTTTTTTTCATACGGGTTTTTATAAATGAAATTATATTTATGCTAGGTAAAAAATTTGTTTTTTTGTAGAAAATGCTGTTTTACAAAAACATAAAACCACGCAATGATTTTTTCGCCTTTCATATACTGGCCATGGACATTTATAAGTCAGTGGTTTGACATGTAGTCAAGTAATTGTGTTATTAATATAATAAAAGGTTGACTTGTCTCATGATTTTTTAAACCAGATATATATAATTGAACATACCATTAGGCAATTTAAAATTAATGTTTTACTGGTATCAAGCTGGAAAGTTCGGATTACCTTTTCAGCTATTTCTATTATTCCGTACTGAACGTACGAACCCCATGTTTCTATAATTGTCTCAGAACAATACTGTCATTTAAGGAATTCATGCTTTAAAATGACAACTAAAAATATGTCAAAGTCTTGTAATTTATTTAATTTTAGTTATTATCACGCATTTATGAAATACTTATGTTGTAGTACATTAGCGATTGATTGTGTCTGTGATGGAAATCAACACACATAAGATTGTTCTTGAGTGACAAAGATAAACAGATAACCCATCATCAAAACCATTAAGCAGTAAAACAAAAACACAAAAACAACAGTCTGAAGTGTGGTGGTCTCTTTTTTTGCATTACGTTGTTATTTTAGGTTCGGCTTGTCTGTCAATTATCCACAATCGAGACATTTTTCTCTAAATGCAATTCACTTTTAATCCAATCTTACTCAACCTTACAAGTTTGTGTAGTTACAGGAAATATCAGTTGGCTCTGTTGTTGGGCCAGATTAGAATAACTAACTGTTTGTCATGCAAAAATGGCAAATATAATCTTTTTGCAACACAATCTATTTCCATGGAATCTTAGAAGTCACTGTTTTAATATGATTATCATATCTCAAAAGAGGCTTAAATTTGCAAAAATGTGGACACATACTTGATCTTAAAATCTTAAAGCCATGGTTAGTTGGGGAAAAAACAGTAATTTACATTTTTCAGGTTAAAGAATTTCACCTGATCTTCACCCATCTTAGACAAATGGCATGTGATATTTTTATAAAAGATTAGGTAACATTTTAACAACATTGGAACAACCAGAGTTTTTTTTAAAGATATTCTTCATCAATGATGAACAGTTTGTTAAAAATCATATGTGTAAAAATGAAGTCGAATTTAAGTAAGATAAGACAAGAATCACCGGAGTTATTGACCTTCGGTTGAGGAGAAACAAAATGCAAAAATGAGCATTATTAATGCTGTAGGGTTATTGCTATATGTTTGTGAAAAAGAATGCTAAAATGGGCGTGATTTACAATATAAACTGTATTTTTTATCCAAGCAAAAATCGTGCCAAGTTGTATGAACAAACGCAAGATTGTCATGGAATACTTATTTCAGTAGTCAAACTAATTCCACTTGAGTAAATAATTTTCTTTACTAAATTAAATACACAAAAAAAACTCAATTTTCATCAAATTTGTAAAAATACAATCTAATTCATTGTGAATTTACCAATAAATTATATGTGAAGCTAAAGGCAAAATGGAACCAGAAACGTTAGAATGTACACAAATGGCTCGGACACACTTTACATATTTAGATTCTTCATATTCTTACGAGTAAGCATAGGTGTGTTCTGACACATTAACATGCAAAGATGTTTTTTTCTTTTTCCAGAATTGTATAGCTCGACAACATATAACTCGCAATCATAAACTCCATCAGCGTACATATTTCTCATGGATTGTTTTGCAGTGCATTCGGGTTCGTTTTTTTACGTCTTTCAAAAGTTTAATGATACCATTATATAATGTACGGACAGCAAAAACAAGGCAACTTCAAGCACATACAATAAGTGCACACTGTCAGCTCTATTTGTGAATCTGATATATGGAGAAGATTGGTACTTTGACTTACATACATGCTTAACCTTAATTGATTAAACCAATAGCATTAAAGAATTAAAGAATCAATACACTATGCCCAATGTGGGGGGGGGGGCATTTTATTGCGCACATGTTTTTAACGGTGATTTCAATCTGATACAATTTGCTAAAAACGTATTGATGTTCCAAATTTAGAGAGCGCGATGCAACACATGAAGCTTTCCGCATATAAGAATGTCCCAATCATTAAATACTACCCAAAATGCAATAAAGGTCACTTGTTTACTAGTACTCGAAAATTATTTAGTTAATAATGGTTTCCTCTGTGTTTAAATCCCACTCAAATTTCACTATGGCTCCACGTCCATGGATATAATGGAGACAAATATACATAGTAAACAACTAGAAGACAATAGTTAAATAGGTATGTTTTATGATCACGAATGAGTCCAGAAAAGCAACAACATGTAGATAAGTACCGGTAAATACTGTGTTAAACCTGAATGTCATTTATTACACAAAATTCAAATCCATCTTTCGTTATTAAAATTACTTTGATCAATTTAAATGTTTTAAAGCACACATAAGATCAAGTATAAAATTTAATTATATGAATGAAATGCATTGCACGCACATATAATCACAGTTAAATGTATGTACATGGGAACATAAGTCTGGACCAACGCAGTGTACTCACATATTATCACAGTCAAATTTGTGTACATCTGGTCCACAAAAATAAATATAACAACATTCACGTTTATCTTAGTTAGGTCTAACATATTGTTAGATGTACATAGTTTCATATTAAATAAACTTGAAATAACAAATTATCATTTTTTTTCCTTTGTGTGTAAGATGATGCAACTTCACCTCCAGATTATAAACATTATATTAATTTTAGTATAGGGGCCCTAGACAATTTATTGCATTTCGATCCATATGACTGGAGAAGTTTATTAAAGCTTTTACAATCCTATGTACACCTTTAAATTTACGGCAACGTCTGATGTAATCAATTAATAAAGGGACAGGTCAACATTCGCGTTTGAAGACACAATTTTTTTAAACAAATTATTGTACATGTTTGAAAACGTAGTACACGCTTTGTTTGACAAGTGACTGCTTTATGAAAGGTTAAGTTTGTGAAAACAATTTATTAACAAACTATCCCAGCAAAGGTTTTATTTGAAATATAACCACACACAAAAATAAAAATAAATAAATATAATCACTTTTATCTTAGTTTTAACTTTGTTATAACATATTACTAGGTGAACATTCAGTCATAATATCAGTACTTGAAGAAACATATTTATTTATTATACGTTTCTCGGAATTATTAAATTTAATTAGCAAATTTTCAACATTGCCGAAAGCGTATAAATGTAATGTGTCTGGAAGATTCCATTTATCCTGCTTGCAATTTTACTCCTTTGGATGGTGATGATAACGTAAAATACCAGTATAGAATGTGATGGCAGGCAGTGCTCAATTCTAAAGATATTATACAGTTGTAATATATAGCTGTATTGAATCGAAGCGTACTAAAGTGCCATCTGACCCGACAAATACACGCGTTTGAGAGTGAGGGAAACTATAATTTATAACAATTCTCACATATTTTATATATTGACTGTAGAAATGCATTCAAATATTAGTTAAAATATTTGTTCTCTTTATGACAATGTAGAAGATTAAACAAATAAGCTATAAATATACAACTAATGCAGATACACGTCGTTCATACTGCCACCTTCTTCTCTGTTTCCATAAAAAAATAGTAAACGCTTAAATTAATTATAAATACAGTAGGGACTTCACACTATCAATTCAATGTCCATTTACTGTTCATTACAGTCTATATCATTATGGTTGCTACATCATTTTAAGCTACACAGGGTTAGCCTCAGTTGCTCTCTTATTTGAAGTCGAGAAAGATCATATTCTAATATCAGTTATAACATGCTTATTTCAGACTAGGATAGTCAACAGTTTCGAGTTCATTATTGGACGAAATAATGGCAAGTCAAGTATCGCGGTGATTGAAATACGCACACATAACAAATATTAACATGAGTATCACAATTTTACGTTTCTCTGAATTATTCCAGAACATATTGTTAGATTAAACCAGTATGTCAATATTTACCTTGCAACATAAAATTTAATACAAGAACATTACGAATTATACAACGGCCTGGATAACTGGTAACTGGATCGTTATGGCAAGCAAATGAAAACAATTACATCTCAATGTTTCAATCACAATTGTAACCAGGCCTGTATAGGAATGCAGGTCAAGTTGATAATGCTGCCCGTATATGTGCGCTGTCAGTAGATGATAAAGTATGAGAACTCCATAATGTTTTCATAAATACAAACTGTGCGATTTGGACATTATTTGACACGTAGAAAACCATTCCTCAGCCACGGTTGCATTTCAAAATCTATAAAGAATATGTCAATCTGTGCAAAAAATGTATCAGTTATTTTAACCCATCTATGCCTAATGGACTCTCCCATCCTTCTAAATTGGATAAATTTATTTCTTAAATTAGGGATGTCTAGTATATTTATTTCTATATTTAGAATATTTCTTACAGAAATTCCTTTATGCAAACAGCGCAGACCCTGATGAGACGCCGCATCATGCGGCGTCTCATCTGGGTCTACGCTGTTTGCCAACGCCTTTTTTCTAGACGCTAGGCATAAATGGGTTAAAGTAAAACAATATATAAGGCAATAGTTGTGAAAATTGAAAACATTGTCATTTATAGGTATTTTTGATTTTCACTTAATATTTGCTAGTTCATGACAAATGTGTGTTACAAGAGAAGTGTAAATGTGTGTTGTTTAAAAGAAACGAAATCGAAAGAATTATCATGTTACTGCACATACAGCTAGAACGATTATTAAAAGATGCTCGTAGACTCCATACGTTTTCATTATACTCAACAGATTTGTGTCTTAAAGAATATCTACACTGTAAAATACCTAATCCACCAGCGGTTGACAAGGTTTCTTATAATATTTTTTTATATTTTTTTATATTTCCGTGTGAGTTTTGTTTTAACTTACTACTTAAGTAGAGAACAAGTATTGAATATTGATATTAAGCATTAAGCGTCAAGTTAAAAATATCATCATATATCAACTGTCAAATATCATTCAATATCTTCGTTCAATTACAATACTCCTAGCTCAAATAATCCTTAACTGTTATGTGTGTTATGTGAAAGTATTTCACATGAATATTCGCATATTTACAAACATGTGAGGGCAGTTTAGTATGAAGGATAATACATAACGCAATATTGTTAAGCCAAAGTAGTACGGAAGGTATTACATGTTTCTGACATGCCTTTAATTAGACTTACGTAAATAAGTGGACTTTGATAATTATCGTTCCGAGCACACGAACTTTGCCTATGCAAATAATTCTGTGTGTGATCTTTTTTTTGTATGAAAGATCAGTTTTGGTCTCAATAATTTGCTTTTTAAGTTTCATATTATGAT
The DNA here is from genome assembly GCF_020536995.1 of Dreissena polymorpha. Lineage (NCBI taxonomy): Eukaryota > Metazoa > Mollusca > Bivalvia > Myida > Dreissenidae > Dreissena > Dreissena polymorpha. The sequence goes on from NC_068356.1 coordinate 74,320,893, forward strand.
GCCATGGGAAAACGGTTAAGTACTTTTTGCAAACACATTCATATAAAAATAATATAAAACGTTTTTGAAATGATTAATTGTTTGCTTGGCAATTTCACTTTTGCTAGAATCACATGGTTTAGGAATAGAAACCGGTCGATACGATTCTGATAGACTTCCGAGAGAGGAAAGGACATGATTACAACGCAAGAGCCGCGATTTTGAGAATGAATTCCACTTAATTATTATTTGTGATTGTTATAAAAAAAAAATAGGCATTCGTTCTTTAAAAAGGTTTTATAATAATTTTCCGAGTTTGTTTCAATTATTACAACCGCTAACAAATCAGAACACTTAGGACTGTCTAAGTATATCTATTTTGCAAATAAGCATAGAACTAACTGAATCAATCGAACCAATAACATCATATTTTTGGTTGATGTTAATCTTAAAAGTATATTAACAAACGTGTCTGTTTTGTATGTGTGTCTGCTTTTGATAGCCATTGTTATTGGTCATACTATATGCATTGTCTCATGAAGTTTGTTGTCGCTGTTTGTATCTGATAATGCATATGTTTAAATGTTATTTAATAGCTGTAGATCTAATTAATCTCATATCCAACTTATTTTAGTAATTCATAGACTCCTAATATTAAACTCACATCCAATATGTCAAGAACGTGCTCCGCAAGTAAACTAAATATATTACTCACAATCCCTTGACAAACTTTTTTATTGGAATATTCGCTATATTTATATTGCTGTGTACTGATTTTATTCGGCAATAAATGTGTATGTTTGTCTGTTTGTTTGTCTGCCTGTCTGTCTGTCTGCCTGCCTGTCCTGCCTGCCTGGCCCGTAGGCGCGGATGGGCAATTGTAAGAAAAAATTTCTGATAATATCTCGAAGCGTTAAGGTCCCCGTGGATAATTACCAAGACTGACTTGTTGGGTAACGACAATCAAGCCTATCATAACGTAGCCTCTGACATATGGATCGCACCTCAACATACCGTCATCGTTTAGACTTTCAACACATCGTCTGTACACGCGCATCCGTACATCGTTGTGGTTAAAGCGACAGTCGTCAATGAACATCACGTAAGCTTAGTCTGCTCGGTTCGTTCGTTGGTCCTGACAAGGTCATCGGTAACGCAATTGCAGGTGGCATGGTGTAGGAATGAAGCCGCCTAGCTCGTAGTCCTTGAGTTCTCCCTAGATCCGGATAACACTAGTTTTAGTACATTAGAATCTACCGTGCGTTCTTAAAGTAGCCCACGCGGTATCTGCTTCTGAATTGTAGCAGTTCTGAAGATGATCGGCATATTGTAACGGCGTGGTAACCGTCGTTTGAAGTTACATTAAGATATCTACTCTGCCAGTATGTTGGAACTTCTGCGAAAGCCTAGCTATAGATGATGCATGTCTTATAATGACACGTGCAACCTAAAATCCTCATATATAACACAACTTTCTAAATCACAAGGAAACCATATCTACCCACTTGCTTGCGTTGCCGATTGGTACGGATTGTTATTTTATCGTGAGCTTGCACATAATGTATTCAAATCATTACATGCTCAATTTTAAATCAGAATATGTTCTCATTAATGCGATATTCAAGTTTTAAAAATGTTGCGGTTAAAAAGGTGTATATTAGATGTTGCATCATACTTTTCCAACAAAAAGTGTATACAGTTCCAATCTTTATATCGTGTTTGAAAGTCTTCTTTAGGGAAGTTTTTACGGTACTTCAACGTATTACTCCCTATTCGATTTCATGTTTGAATACTATGTGGCGTATACATTTTGCCCATTGACATACAATTATAAAGGAGGCTGCATTTACTGTGCATACACATCACATCAATTTTAATTCCCGCAAGTGAAAAAGCTCTCCACACATCGTGCGGAGGCGAAATGGTCAAAGAACCGATTATCCGACCGACCGCCTGACGGACAAGTTCAAACACATACATGTAAACTATCACGAACTTTACAATGGACTCAAAACGATTTCAAGTTATTTATGATAAATTGAATGATACTGATACTCAGTGCTATAATTTCTATGAATCAATTGCTCATTTGGGTATCTGTTAATGGACACTCGAATACCATGTAATTTGTATCATCAACGTCGGAATAATGAATGGAATATTCAATAAATATGCCTGAAAGATAGACACAAATGAACAGTCTGCGAAGAAAAATTTATTTTAACTAAAATGTTCTTGATTCATAAATAATACCTTGCATTCATTACCGATAATTCCCCTAAAGTTAAGCACAAATAATGGCAAAATATTAAGTCTCACGAATATTAAACAACTTATTTCAGAGTATGTTAACGGTGTATTCTGGGGGAAGTATACGTTGTATTCAGGGGGTTGTATACGTCAATGTAAAATGTACAAAATACGCTGTACATAATACAGCAGAAACGGATATTATACTGGAAACTAATTATGTAACATGTAATAATAATATTATTATGAATAATAATAATAATTATTATTATTATTATAATTATTATTATTATTATTATTATTATTATTATTATTATTATTATTATTATTATTATTATCGTACTTATAATTAAAGTTATTATTATGATTACTTTGATTTGTAGTATGAGTAGTATTAGTATGAATATTTTCAAATAAAGGTTAAATTTATCACTTCACGTATTTTAATAAAAATGTGTCCATTTATGGGTTATGTGTTTGAAATCCACTGTAAATGCTCAACACTTACGCATTTGTTGTTTTATTTCAATACAATAAAACAGCAAATGTAAAACCATACACAATTTCAATGATATAACCTTGGTCAAACCATCCTTTTTATGGTTACTTTACTTTTTTTTAATGTCAGTATCTACCTTGCTGAAATTGAACCAAGCGTAGATTGAGTCAGATGCCAATTTGCAATAAGAACATTGTATCGAGGCCCACGTTTAACAGCCAAATTAACATATTAGATACTACGATATTAAAACGTTCCTTCAAAATGTTTGTAAACCAAAGTGCAGAACAGATAACGTATGTTATCATACGCAAAACACTAATGAGAAAATGTGCTTAAAAGCTCATTTCAATCATAACTCAATTGTTGATAATTTCCTCTCTGTGATAATTCCCTGTCATTACATCCGCTTACGGCGATTAAGACCAGTTAAAAAGTCTCACAAATAACTCAATACCAGCACATATTGTTATAAGCTGATGTAAGAGGTAATTTTTCTTTGGAAACGTATTTAATGTTTTTTTCCCCCAATTAGGTACATAAGTAGGTTTGCTGTTGCAAGAAAGATTTGGGTTATTAATTTTACATCGGTGTACGTGAACCCACAAAATAAAAAAACAAGTGGTAAAGTGTTACAATGTTTCAAGTTAAAAAGTTGTAAACATTAGCTTTCAATTTTACACAGTAGTTAAAACTCATCTTGGTGAATCTATTATATCAAATTATAGTTTTAGTGATGTATTCTAAGCTTAACTATTTTTTAGAATTAAGTGTATACAATGCACGAACATTTGCAATACGCGATCATTTGATGTTATAGGTTGGTAAAGGATATGCATGTGATTTCATTAATAGCAAACGTATTTCATCCAATAGATAAATACAGATTGTGTATCTAAAAGGTACTTTGTTTTTGTATGTCACTTATATTCATTTTTTGTTTTATTTATTAGGATTTTACAGTAACTCAACACATAAGGCGATCGCGTGTCGTTCACAAATTATTGTTTTTGAATTAATAAATCAATGTCGACTAGACTTTATTATACATTTTTCTATCCTTGAAATAATTATGCATATGTATGGTGACCCTGTTTGGAAAACTGTTGTTTTGACTGCTTAAAAAATCTTAATGAATATATCATAAGTTGAGGCAATCAATTAACACATATGTATATATGTAAAGTAGTGTTTGCATAGCAAGATAGCAAATGAGGTATTTCGTCTCTTCCAACAAGTTATGAATCTGTCAAACAGGTTTTTCCTATTCTGTATTGTGTCATTACAATATGACCATGCCTTACCGAAACACCATATGATCTTCGAGGATAATACGTAAGCTTTATTTCATCGAATGTGTTGAGAGTTTCTCTTTTGGTTAATCAAATCCACATTCTTACTGAGAATATTTCACTACATTAAGATTTTAATAAACAATCGAGATGTCTGCTGGTACAGGTGTATATTTTTGTTGTCAGAATACAAATGCATTTGTGTTTTATTTCCGATAGCAAACACAGAAACAAACATTTTAAAAGACCCCCATCAGATTTAACATGCCAAATATGGAAAGTATTGTTGTTATCATGGACGCCTCTGTCATGTACGTCTATATAAAGAATAGCCTGGTATTTAGGGCGTAGCCACTTTTAACACCAAGGGGCACGTTTTGCTCTGGCGAAGTATACAATAAAATGGCAATAGTACGTAGCAAAATCCTATGTATACTTGTGGATCGCTGATCATGACGCTAAAATATATTTTCTAATAACAAACACTTGTCACATAAATCGTGTAAAAGGTTTACGTAAACTGGCGTTGATTAAGACATATGACGAACCCATACACAACCTTAGTGAAACATAAACCATAAGATAAATACAAAATATTCAGTCATACAGAGAAAATAAGTCATGATTTTTTCCACTGTATACGATATGGATTATATGGTTTCTCAATTTATTTCCTAGTTTTTTTTTACCTTTACGGACAATATTTCTACACAATGGAGTTACAGAACAAAACAATGACGGCATAAATTGATATCTGAAACATCGCTTTTTGTTGTCAAATATTAGTAGCAAACGATGTGGTTTATTAATTGGTAGGAAATATACAGTTTGCTGTGTAAGCCATACGCGTATTATACAGCTCATCTATCTACCTTACCATAAAATACACGACACTTACAAAGAAATGTGTTTATATAAAAATATATGAATGGTCTATTATATCCTTAATGTACAGCACGAACGAATTTAATTTACAGCCACAATTCATTACAAAACATTGGCATTTTGCATCATGGTTTGTACTGGTCATTTAGCCCCTTTAAGTATTTTTGCCACTTACGGAAGTTTCTTTCTAACTATTACATACGTGTGTGCCTTTTTGGGACACCTTACACTATATTAATTTGTTTGATTGATGAATAAGAATTATTAATCATGGCATTCGTGATGTTAAATTGAAGAGATTATACATTCAGTAATTTTCCTATAGATAATTATAGATAGCCAATTGGTTAATTGCTTAATGTCACATAAGCCAATGTCGCTAAATCATAATGAGATGGAAAAAAATCTCATAGCAATTACAGCATGCTTTTTCGGTCCTTAGGCTTTGTACGGAGAGTTTCGTATTTCCAATGATCTTTGAGATGGCATGTGGCTAGTTATAAAGGTGGGTTCCCACTGCCGATCCGATCAACTCGATCATCCCGATCACCGAAAGTTCCCGACCAAACCCGACCAAGCTCGACTAAAAAGGGTATACACGACTTTTTCTCGACCTCTTGTCGATAACACACGACCCCCACACGACTCATTCACGACGTCCACTCAACCATCCTTCCGATTTCCGCTCGATCATCTCGACTTATACGCGAGTCCTATACGATCTCAGCTCGACCAAGTGGACCTCAGCTCGATCGACATCACATCTTCACACGACCAGATCGTGATGGTCGTACTACAGTCGTACAAAGCGATCTAAAATAACTCGGGTAGAGGTCGAGCGGATCGGGTACAGAGCTCGTGTATGGTCGAATAGCAATCGGGAAGTGATCGTGTACGGTCGAGTAGCCGTCGGGTAGCAGTCTAGTAAATCTGTACATCAAATCGAATAGAGGTCGAGTGGATCGTGTTGCGATCTAAAATAACTCGTGTAGAGGTCGAGCGGATCGGGTACAGATCGTGTAAAAGATATCAATCCGATCGCCACACGATTGCTTCACGATCAACTCGATCTTCTACTCGACTAATACACGACCACTTCCCGAGCGCTTCTCGATCCATTTCCTACTCGACCGCTACTCGATATTTTTTGACATGTCAAAAAATATCGGGTAGGAAGCCCGACCAATGCCGACCTACCCGACCGCCCCCGACCACTCATGCCGACCGAACCAGACCAGAACCCGACCGCTTGGTCGGGCTTGATCGAGTTGATCTGATCGGCAGTGGGAACCCAGCTTAAAGCTTAATCACTCAACTACATAATTTTCGGTCTTTGTTGAGACATAATATAATCGTGTCCGAAAAGGGTATCTATGGCGCCGCTAATGTTTGCTTATGTAGAATCAAGGTAATTGCGATATATCAAAGACGTCTTAATAAAGACTCAAATACGTTCGAGATAGATCTTAGTCTAAACACAGATGTTAAATTACTGCTGCTGATACCGTTACTGCTACGATGTTCCATATCACGCACCCAATCACACAGTTATCATCACTTTGGGAATAGGCCTAACACTAAAGTGTATAAACTTTATCGTATTTGGTGAACCCACTGCAGACTAATCATTATATAGAATTTTTTCTTTATCTTTTATTATTTCTAGACATATTAACGCTATATTTCAAAGCGCCTTATAAGTCTAAATAACGCCGTTTTTGCTGTTTTTAATTTGCCTTGGAGATGGAAGAGGCTGATATCAAAATGCTCTTGTCGCATGGATATAAATTAGCGCAGAATACTTATCGATATGTGTGATAATATACTGCAAACGGCACACATGATATACGTTTTTTATTTAGCTGTTTTAGAGATGCCAAGTATCAATTAAATACTCGAGGGATCGCGAGACACACGCGGCTTGGACGTTAATATAGTGTGAATTGGTAAGCTTGTGTGGACGCTGTATGTAAAGGATAAGTCATTGTCAAAGAATATACACATACTTTCAGTGTATCAGTCAAACTCTAATAATCAGAGGATCCACTGGGGTCTAAAATTTGAGGACGCCGTGATTTTGACGTTATTAAAGGACTTGATTCAGTGGGTAAGCGTATATCACTTTTTTGCTAAAATGGACAATGTTAAAACATGAGCAGTAACAGTTAATTCATTTGAATGAACGGAATCACGGTACAATAATTCATTTGAATGAACGGAATCACGGTAAAATAATTCATTTAGTGAAACTGTTTTAAACAACTTTGATAACACCATGTACGAAAGCAATTAACGGTGTAAATATGTATGTGTGTACTGATTTATTAAAGATCCTTCCGTCGAGGGTGTACATGGTTTCCTGGACAATGCTCGTACATGTGGTAGTTGGGTCAATACGAACCATTTGGACTATGCCATTAAGTTAACTGGTTATTATTATCCAATATTTATGAATATATGGTTATTATCACTTAACTTTATCATCGCATTTTGCTTAAAGATACGATAAGTCTAGTCTAGAATTTTATCACACAAACGGTGACTCCACGTTTTGACCGATAATATCTATTTACACGGCTAGCAAGCGACTATTCGAATATCATACAAGTATTTTGATACTAATAATGGCATTGGTTGACATTCTTATTAAAATTAACAATACTTTGATGGATAGAGAACATAGTACTCATTGAGAGCTTTAAGGATACCGTTATATCCGTCGTCCCTTATTGTCACGTTCAGACAGAGTGTAGCTTGTCTCGGTAGTTTAATGGTAATTATCTTGGATCGGAATTTTGACGATAGAGTAAGAAATAATGGTGCACTTTATGTCGTTTTAATCGCTATGGGGCAGTAAGTGAGTCGGCATAATTGTGTTTGAACAAAAATCTTTGTGTATGTTTTACTGAGGTTTGCATTTATTATCATACATTGTAGTGTGTTTGGGTTTCAAATGTTTCCCAAGTCATAAACATGTTGTCAAAAGTTTGATTTCTTATTGGTCCAATTAGACTTTCAAGGGAAATAGAATCCCGTCTCAAACTTAAGTAAAGGTTACATAAAGCTATTACTGCCTATTTCTACAGTTTATTTTCTCTTCGTGTTTAAAAGCAATTTAGCTATCGCACCCATTCTTTTGTGATTAATTCCTGCATTCTATGTGTCTTCAAAATTCGGTGCATTTGTTTGTTTTTATTAAGTATACATAGACACGCCTGACATATGATTGTTATGAGTGCTTATTAATTACACGTTTTCTTCCGTGTATGTTATGATGCTAGTTTCTCACGTTATTTGTTCTTAAATAAAATAATGGTAAACCATTATCTGTGTCATTTTCTTCCCACTATGTGTCTGCATACGTTTTAAAGTGTATTCAGCACTTAAATACATGATAAAAAACATTTGGGTCGGAATGAATTCGTTATGCATTTGACATATTAACATGACATAAGATTAGGGGGCAATCTTAGGAACAAACGAAATAACGTATCAAAGTGAACCAATACTTTAGTTCCTCAATACGACAGTCGCAAATAATATGTATCCACATAAGTATAAAAGAGAAAAAATATACATGTATATATTGATCACTTCTACTGAAATCATATCGTGTATTAAATTTGCACAAATCTTTAAATCCACTACAAGTTCACTTTTTGCCATCATAATGTATTCATCAACTCAGAACTTGTTTAAAAGAAGGTCGTCCAAAATGTGTCACTTCAAAGTCATATTCATGTATCAGTAACGTTATGGAAAACGCGTCAATTATCATTGTATGAAACAAACAGTTAATATTTTAAAAAATCAATAAAAACATCCTCTTATACAGCTTCTAAGCAAGCGCCAGGTATTCCACATTGCTTCAGGCATTCCGAATCGCAATAATAGTAGTATTTGGTTTCACCAACCTAATACTAGTATCAAACCGGCTTTACCCTTGTCTGTTTTTCATTACACTTATATTGCATGTATTTGTTATTGTTTTGTGTGTTTAACTGGCGTGGTACATCGACGTACTCTTTTTTGTTTGATTGGTGGGTTTTCATGTTTTCCTGTCGCTTTCAAGATCGGTACACACTTCGTAACGCCTTCTTTTTTAATCTTTGATCCTCAACATCTTTAACTAGAGTCTTGATACCTGGAAATAATAAGCATAGTATTCTGTATAGTAAGCATAGTATATTCCGTTTGAGGCATATTCACAAATAAATATGTTCATATATGTTAAAATAAACAGGTTAAAATAACACTGTGTAAACAATACTGTCAAATGCCTTATATTACGCACACCACATGTTTAGTTTGTGAGAAAACATATAAAATAATAAATAATAATATAACAAATACACAAAGGTCGCCGTGGTGTAATGGATATATCCGCCTTGCGACCGGGAGGTCACGGGTTCGATCCCCACCGTGGGAGCGTTCTTTAGATCTCCCCCAAAGACACCAAGTACTGGTTCTAGGCCCAGGAAACGGACTCGAGAGCGTTTATATAAGCCTAAGGCTTTCGACGCAATCGAGCTAAAATAAATAGGTTTAAACTAAATACACAAATATTAAAAAATGATAACTCTTGGTCTCTTAAGAGAAAATGTCATCCACAACATTCGCACCAAATCATTCACGACAGTTATTTCGTTGAAAACCTTCTAACATAGGAAAGAACTGTTTGTCATTTAGAAGTCACGTCCCACAATATGCTCAAAAGGAAGTCTGTTCCAAAAAGGGGTGTTTAACCGTTATTATTCGGCATTGAATGAATTAATAGACATAAAAACGCGTCGAGGTAATAACATAATCGTGATTTATCTTATATTTTACTGTAAACATGCAATAGTACTGTTTATTATAAGAGAAACTAATATTCTAACATCAAACATATCGAAGATCAAGAAATTAAACGACTAATTTGTGGACGGTTTTGCTTCAATAACTTTTATTCCCACGTCAACGGTATTGATACAAAACAAAACGAGGGGAGCACACACACCGTAGACCCGAAAGGGCGTATTCATTAAACAGAAATATAAATATAAAGTGGCTTACCGGGTGAAAATATCCGCTAATCCTTCACACACAAAAACACAAAAATACGCCATCTTGGAAGTATGTTTCAACTAACCTTACTTAAAGCCGGTAAGCTCCAGTATACGCATGCCCCCTTGGTAAAAATCATATACAAAATTAACATGGAATACATTTTATTAATTTTGAGACATTGAATAACGGATATTGTGTCACGTTTAACCGCTCTATTTTTAAAAATGCACTGTACATGACGTTTGGGCAATCTTTTTTTAATGTATTTATTGGGTTTATTAAATCCATGTTAATCAACATCAAACGTCGCTGTCCTATTACATTTTGTTTTGCGTGGTTACTGACACCTTGCCGATTATCATTTTAATTCAATAAAATGAACTGTCACCAAAGCCTTTGGTATGTCTATGTTTTCGTTTCGTATATGCAGTAATCACGGGCTAATGCTAATGTTATTGAAACACATATGAGCTATAATTGCCATGTATTTAAGTACACTTAAATGTAAGATGCTGAATATACGAAAACAATTTTGTTACTATAAAAAAAATTGTGCAACTATTCTTAAACATAATATTATTTATATTAGTAGTTAAGTGTCGAAATCATGGGCCCCATTAATTGATTTTCTTGTATGGCTTTGTAAAAAGTATAATTATGACTACAAGTTTTCATATGTAAAAAAAATTATTCAAACTATATTATACTTGCTGTATTACTTTAATTTATTAGCTTCATCATAATGTAACGAAATTGAATAATAAATTAATATTGATAATAATGTATAATATTTTAAATAATACATATATATTATATTTGTTATAGACATGAAACGCATCATTACATTGTATAATCAAGAACAATTTAATTTGAAACCACTGTACTCTGATTTCGTCAGCTTGGGCTTTTGGCTTTCTGGTTGGTTTGTTACTAAAAAAAACCTGAAAAACCTGAAAAGTCTATTGTATGCTAACAAGATCAAAAAAATGTGTAATATTTTATAGTGTGGCTATAAGTGATGCTATATCTATTTAGCGTGAGCATATTAAAATCAATATAATATTAAAATTGTCAGTCAAGTCAGCATACTTGGATATCATATAAAATATATTGTTCTTTCATTAACGTCCATTCATCAGGTGTGGTTTAATGGTTTACCTGCATTCACTTACATTCCCATGCGCAATTATACTGATATACCTGTGTTTACCAAGATAAAGTTATTGAACACTATATCGTTCCCTTGATAATACTGGTCTTTGCATTGGAAATTTAAGCTAATTCTTACCAAATCTATATAAAACCTCGTGACTATGCTGGTACCCTTAACTGGCCCCTGTTGAAGAATACCCACTTTTGAGTTAAGAACATAAAGTTGATCTCACATTCGATTCATTAATTCTAACATTGTGGTTTCGTTAAAAATTAAAACTTATGGAAACGCGTTTAAAGAGGATAGCATTGTTGCGATCATTATACATGTACCTATAACGTTTACTACCAACGGTCGTTCAAGTTGTTTGATCCCAAGTCATATACGAATTGGCTTTGCAGAGGATCATCATACGATGTTCACGAAGGGGGAATTCGTAAACGGAGACTTATAGTGTTTGAGTGAGGTAAGTCGTAACTAACTGACACCAGTTGTTTAGTGAGGTTAGTCGTAACTGACTAACACCAGTGTTTGAGTGAGGTAAGTCGTAACTTACTGACACCAGTTGTTTAGTGAGGTTAGTCGTAACTGACTAACACCAGTGTTTGAGTGAGGTAAGTCGTAACTGACTGACATCAGTGTTTGAGTGAGGTTAGTCGTACCTGACTTACACCAGTGTTTGAGTGAGGTAAGTCGTAACTGACTGACATCAGTGTTTGAGTGAGGTTAGTCGTAACTTACTAACACCAATGCTTGAGTGAGGGGAGTCGTAACTGACTGACATCAGTGTTTGAGTGAGGTTAGTCGTAACTTACTAACACCATTGTTTGAGTGAGGGGAGTCGTAACTGACTGACATCAGTGTTTGAGTGAGGTTAGTCGTAACTTACTAACACCAGTGTTTGAGTGAGGTAAGTCGTAACTAACTGACACCAGTTGTTTAGTGAGGTTAGTCGTAACTGACTAACACCAGTGTTTGAGTGAGGTTAGTCGTAACTGACTAACACCAGTGTTTGAGTGAGTTTAGTCGTAACTGACTTACACCAGTGTTTGAGTGAGGTTAGTCGTAACTGACTGACATCAGTGTTTGAGTGAGTTAAGTCGTAACTGACTGACATCGGTGTTTGAGTGAGGTTAGTCGTAACTGACTGACATCAGTGTTTGAGTGAGTTTAGTCGTAACTGACTTACACCAGTGTTTGAGTGAGGTTAGTCGTAACTTACTAACACCAGTGTTTGAGTGAGTTTAGTCGTAACTGACTGACATCAGTGTTTGAGTGAGTTTAGTCGTAACTGACTTACACCAGTGTTTGAGTGAGGTTAGTCGTAACTGACTTACATCAGTGTTTGAGTGAGTTTAGTCGTAACTGACTAACACCAGTGTTTGAGTGAGGTAAGTCGTAACTAACTGACACCAGTTGTTTAGTGAGGTTAGTCGTAACTGACTAACACCAGTGTTTGAGTGAGGTTAGTCGTAACTGACTTACACCAGTGTTTGAGTGAGGTTAGTCGTAACTGACTTACATCAGTGTTTGAGTGAGTTTAGTCGTAACTGACTAACACCAGTGTTTGAGTGAGGTTAGTCGTAACTGACTTACATCAGTGTTTGAGTGAGTTTAGTCGTAACTTACTAACACCAGAGTTTGAGTGAGGGTAGTCGTAACTGACTGACATCGGTGTTTGAGTGAGTTTAGTCGTAACTTACTAACACCAGAGTTTGAGTGAGGGTAGTCGTAACTGACTGACATCGGTGTTTGAGTGAGGTTAGTCGTAACTTACTAACACCAGTGTTTGAGTGAGTTTAGTCGTAACTGACTTACACCAGTGTTTGAGTGAGTTTAGTCGTAACTGACTGACATCAGTGTTTGAGTGAGTTTAGTCGTAACTGACTAACACCAATGTTTGAGTGAGGTTAGTCGTAACTGACTTACATCGGTGTTTGAGTGAGGTTAGTCGTAACTTACTAACACCAGAGTTTGAGTGAGGGTAGTCGTAACTGACTTACATCAGTGTTTGAGTGAGGTTAGTCGTAACTTACACCAATGTTTGAGTGAGGTTAGTCGTAACTGACTTACATCGGTGTTTGAGTGAGGTTAGTCGTAACTTACTAACACCAGAGTTTGAGTGAGGGTAGTCGTAACTGACTTACATCAGTGTTTGAGTGAGGTTAGTCGTAACTTACTAACACCAGTGTTTGAGTGAGGTTAGTCGTAACTGACTTACATCAGTGTTTGAGTGAGGTTAGTCGTAACTTACTAACACCAGTGTTTGAGTGAGGTTAGTCGTAACTGGCTGACATTAGTGTTTGAGTGTGGTTAGTCGTAACTTACTAACACCCGTGTTTGAGTGAGGTTAGTCGTAACTGGCTGACATTAGTGTTTGAGTGAGGTTAGTCGTAACTTACTTACACCATTGTTTGAGTGAGGTTAGTCGTAACTGGCTTGCACAATGTCGTCTTATTTTGTTTCGTGTAGTTTTTTCTTTTAAGAAGATGACTTATTTTAACGAATGAATCCATTTTATGTTTATATTTCATTTTATTGAACACGCCATTTCTCTCTTGGGTGTTTCCTCGTATTTTTTTGTTCAAATGTGGTAGACGGTTGGATAAAAACTTAAAAGAAATCAATGTTTAGGAACATAAATAAAATAATTCACAATTTTCCTTGAAGGTGTTACCTTACTATATCGAAAGTAATACAAATTACCACACTTTTCTATTTTATTTTACGGTAACGAGACTATATAAAGAAGTTTCAATTATGAAAATAGAAAAATAGAAACAAAGTAAATAAAAATTGTAAGGATAAACACCATCAAAAATGATCATCTTGATATCTCTTAAAATCATCGGCATTTAAACGGGTTAAGAACAATTATTTGATGTAATTTAATTCACACACAATGAAATATTAAAACTGTTTAGACATTATCAATTTATTTTATTGAAGGTACGTTTTTCTGGTAGCATTAAATGAGTTGTGTTTAGTTTCAGTATCAATAACTTGACTAATTTACTTTATATAAAGCAAATGGTAACATGGAGGCGTTAAGATTTGACCCGGGCACATAAGTTGAGAACTCTGTTTAGACGACCACCATTTTAATTAACAAAATATTTAACTATTCGTGATGTTTTATGTCAATTTATCTATCTGATTTGCTAATTTTATATGTGCATTATGTGACTCTGGGTATGATGGTTTGTAAGTCTTTGTAAAGAAATAACCCATGACGTTACAGAACAACACAACAGATTTTTATAGTTTCCTTTGTATATATACACCACCCTGGCCTGGCACGTATTGACCCCTGGGGACATTTATGCGATATAATATAGCATTTAAAAACATGAAACACTACGGTTGCTGTATTGATTATATTTTAAATAATTGAAAAAATGACGTCAGTATTTAGGATTATACAGCCGCAGAAAATTTCGACAAGCGAGGCAAGAACAACAAAAAACAAATTTAAAAAAAATGAAACTTGAACTGCACCAGCTGGATGAAAACCGTCCTGTAGTTTCTGTCTTTTATGTATGGCAAGGAACCACTTTAAAAAAATATAGTGCATATATCCTAAACAGACAGACATGTATGCTATTTGGGTCACAGCCATGGAACGGTCAAAGCCCACAATTATTACAAAGTTATGCACAATCCATAAACATGTAACATATCACACATTTCAATTTATTTTGAGGCAGTGAATCCATCAAAACAATATTTCAAGTCTTTATAATTCCCATTTTCGTTATCTGAATCGCTCAAGGGATTGATAAACAAAATTTCATTTGAATTGTTGTGTCATATACAAAAGTACTAATGTTTTAGTATTCCAGAGTTCAAATTGCTATATCTATATAGAACTATTTGAACCTGATTTTCTAAAAGAAACTCAAATCCCTGAAGTTGTTAGAATATATCTAATACCTAGGTGATTTTTTTATTTAAAAATTAAATCATCAAATCACATATAAGTCCTTGCTTCTGAGGAAAATTTTCATATATAGTTTCCTCCCAGCCACCAAAAGACTGTCATGGAACGTATACATATAGAGAGGGTTGTAAAACATAAAGTCTAACATGTGTTACACGTTAATACATTAAAAAGCATGATTTGAAAAGGTGCTTTTTCATACAGTTTGTATATTAATCTAGTCAATTTAAGCAATATAGAGACAATATAAAGGATGAATACAATATTTGCAGTTGAATCATCGTATTAGTTTTCAAAAGTAATGTCCAACACTTGCTTTGTTGAAATAAAATGAAACAATACACTTAGAAGCTCAAGTATTAAAATTGTATATCGATAGCACAAATGTGTACATATATTTCATTTAACTGAACATAGTTTTAAATAAAATGATAATTATGTAACCGAAATCGCTATAAAGAGTTTATTTCCAGGATAAGTTACTGTTGAACATGTAGACATTTTAAGTTCGTGTCTCTTTTTAGAAAGTTCATCGCGATGTAAAATGGTAAACATGAAAAACAAGAAAAACCTTTATTCAAAAGGTAACTGTCTTATTTTTCCTTTACAATTAACAACTTTAGGAAGATACAAACAGTTAATTTCAGAACAAAAGACACGGAATGTTCGCGAATCGTGAGTTTAAGAGTGTGAAATACGGTCTACTAGTAAATTTTCAGTTGACAAGTTATTATTTTTAGCTGTTTAAATTACACCAAAATAATCGACGGGCAACTGAAGCTTTAGCCATTAGTCCGTAATTTATTTGAATTTGGGTTACATCCGTATACAATCCATAAAACATCAACACTATTTCAAGAACAGTGGCAAAAACATTAGATCCCGTGCAATGTATTTATTTTTTGTGCGTTTCAAATGATAGATTTGTTTGCAATCTAATTGTTATTATACATTATGTTGAACTATGTCACAAAACTGTACACTTCTTTAATAGGTTGTCAAAGAAAGATATATAATTTTAAACGAAATGGATTAATATCATCTCGGTATGTAAAAGAATTTCATGAAAAACGTGATTGCAAAAAGATTTATCAGACATAATAAGATTGAATCTAAATGACGTTGTATATCACTTAGCTATCATTCGTTTAATGCCACTTTATCCATATTCCAATGGCAAACGTGTATAACTTTGCTATGACTTACACTTAACAAATAATCAAAAGATGTCAAAATCTGACATGATGTCAGCTACTAACAACTTATTAAGACCAGAGTGTATTACAACCGAATCGCAATCAAACGATTATTAAAGTTGACGTGAGTTAACATCTATATACTCTTTATATGTTCTAAATAATTGGCGACAAGCTCTTAGTACGGGTATTATTATAAACCGAACGTGTATTTCGCAAGCATTTACACACACTCGTTTTTTGCATTCGATTTGGGTAGAAAAATCTGGTGAAACATTGTTCACTTATCAATACAACATGGTGGCTTGTTGTTTAAGATGAGTACATGAGCTACGTCAGAACTTAGATGCCAACCTGGAAATAGACCCCAAATTCAGACAGATCTCATATGTTTGATATATAAGATATAATTTGACAAATCCACCAATATTGTCGTTTCATGTGTCATGAATATATAACGACTATGATACATAGAGTACATGGGACGAGAACCGTAAATCACAACATTATATTCCGTTTGTTTTAACTTGTAACGTGGGCCTCATAATTAAATGCAGATAACATCCGATAGTGTTTTTTTGAGTTTTACGGCAACTTGACACACCAGAGCGAGTTATATAAATAAACACACACATTGGCAATCTTGACCTGAAATTTAAAAATATATAAAAATACATCCTTTGGTCAGGTTTTTTGTTACGTGAACATCGTCTAATACGGGTCAGCATCAAACCCCTGTGAAGTGATATTTTATAGTCATGGCATTATCTTGGAATAAATCTACTTGGAATGTAGCGTATCGGAAATAGCCTTTCTGTATTTAAGATATGATTTATCATCGACTGAAAGACAGATGACTAAAAGAGTTGCTTGATTTATTTACGAAGCAAATATATTACGCAAGTGTCAAAATCTTTTCAGCAAGAAATCGAAAAATCAAGTGATGCATGTAGTTAATGTTGTACGTCGAATGTTTGTGTTCTTTTTGTCAGATTTTTGGTTGTGTGTTCACATCCTGACGAAGTGTATGAGGTTACATGTCAAACAATTATTAGAATAAAATATTCCAGTACATCATTCGAACCCAATCCTAATCTCTATTGCCTTATAACGTTGCCTAAGTATGTTTTATTTATAATAAAAACATTTAACAATTTTGTTTGGGCAATGCTTTACACATTTGCGTGTAAATTATTTTGTCTTACAACAAAATAAAATGCTTTACCATCTATTAGTTTTGTTAATGCAAATCTATAACAAAAAATATGCTTACCATTGTATAGCCTATAGTTGTTGTCCATGCTCGGGTTATTTAACGGTGGATATCTTGACGTATTGTTATAAACATTGTTTCTGATAATAAATCAAACGCGGAAAACGGAAGATATATAAGCGTAAAATTAGCCAGTGATTAAATAGTTTCTGTCAGAAGCACGCAAGGTATTTAAATTCAATAATACAATCGCATTCTCAGAGCTACAGTGTTTACAGTCTTCATTGGGCATGCTAGATTCAAATTGATAGGCTCTCGCAGCTCTGTTTCGCCTCTGTTCTTTCGTCTGCATTCTGGTTATTCGTGTTGCCACTGAAAGCAGTGTTTGGATGCCTAAGTTAAAGCTCGGATAAAAAGTTTTTATTTTATTTTACAATATTGTTAATACAAAAAGGGATTATATATAAACCGCTGTAGTATGCATTTATGGATCGATGGGTGTTAATTGTTGCTGATTGAAAAAGCTGTTAATTTAATTTCAAAACAAAAATTCACTTATTAAAATAAGATTTATACTATACTATCATTATAATTCAATACAAAATTTTTTTTTAAATATATAGTCGTAATTATTACTAATTAAACATTTCACTTCTTGATACAAACGAGTTTTCAAGGGAAAGGATAGTTACATCTTAAAAGCACTTTTCACAGCTTAAAAAAAAGAAAAAATACCACGTCATTATTAATATTCAAGTATGTGCACGAAGTCAGTTGATTACTCAATATAACGTATGAAGAATAACGTTTCTTGTTATGGATAAACATAATATAAATTCATAGAATAGTTACGCGTGTTGTATCTTAATTTGTAATATGCGAATGTAAGATAAAAAAAACTGAATTGTGCCGTGGTCATGCGTTAGAATTCGTCCCCAAATATCTCGGCTTTCCTCTCAAAGCAGCAATTTATGCAAATTAATTCTAGAAGATATACATATTTTTATGTTTTTTTTTCAAGAAAATTCCATGTTTTGCAAACAACGATTATTTCAGCAATAACAGAACATTACATATAGCAACATAATATCATGTTTGCGAACATTTTGGATTTGCAGCCCCATCGGGAGATAGTTTATCTTGTATTTGTCAAAACGGTTTTTAACATAATTCTATTTTGGCTGTTCATTTAGTCTTGCATGCGTGTGATCATATATTTACAGAAGAATGACTTTATTTTAATGACTCTTCTTGTTTTATTTTTTCTTTTAAGCTTAAACGATGAATTGGGCACTGCACGCAAGCGTGCTTATGTCACAACTAAACGATTATTTAAATATGACAATAGCGTTGATGTAAACAGAAGTAAGCTTTCATTGTGTTATATTCATCAGTCATCTAAATAATTTGCATTTGCATATGAATGTTTTAATATCAAATTCAATGATTTAATAATATACATCGTTTACTTTTTAACAAAACATATTGAAGATATATATATATCTGTTTCCTGGGACGAGAACCTGAACGTGATGCCAATTGGGGTAATCTTAACACTACAACAGTTAATTTTGAGTCTTGGTTACCTTAGATACTGCTCTTAATGATAAACTTCATATTTGACAGGTTGTTCAAGTCTCCGGAATACCAAAGTGCTATTCAATGACATGGAAACAACTTCAGGAGATTCGATCCGTTATTCAAACGAAATGATCTCAGATGCACACTCAATGGATAACTACACAAACATCAGTGACAGTGTAAAATATCTTCTACGAATGATTGAACAAAAGCTCTACAACTTATCTCTTATTACGACAGTTGAAGTCCAGCAAACATACGATGTTCCTGTATTCGTTATTGTCATCCTGGCGTTGTTGTACGGTTCAATTTCATTAATAGCAATAATTGGAAACGGTTTGGTTATTTTCGTTATTGCGAAAGAGAAACGAATGCAGACAGTGACCAATGTCCTGATTGCAAACTTAGCAATATCAGATATAATGCTCGGAATGTTTGCGACTCCCTTTCAATTTCAACCAGCATTACAACAGCGGTGGGACTTTCCAACTTGCGTTTGTGCTATTGCTCCATTTTTCAAAACGCTATCCGTCTTCGTGAGCGTTTTGACGCTAACATTCATATCTTTGGACAGATATGTTGCAGTTATATATCCGTTGAAGGCTGGATTTTCCAAATGTAACGCTGTGTTATGTTTGTTGTTTGTTTGGGTTACTGCAATTGCATCAAGCATTCCGGAGGCATACTTCCATCGGGTGGTTATGAAGTCAAACAATGAACTAATACCGTTTTGTAAAACAGTCTGGCCCTCAGACAAATTTGGAAGATACTACTACTTGTATTTACTATGCGTTCAATATGCTGTTCCAATCCTCATGATAAACTACGCTTACACCAGAATTTCCTTTAAAATATGGGGAACGGAAGCACCTGGTGACACATTAGACAGAGACAATGTCCGACAAAGGACTCGTAAAAAGGTATGTTATTAATGCAAATAAAAAGCCCTTTATCCCCAAAATAGTTCAATAAGAATTAAACAAAAATTCAGAAACAATATTTTGTTTACTTCCTCTGACACTACATTTCCGGGGATGTGTTTTAAAATCGAATATTTTGAAAGATACAAGTTAAAACAATATGTTGAAGTTATATTAAGTTCTGTCTAAGATTTAATATATCAAATGAGGTAAACGTTTCAATGATATCTTGACAACAATACTTATAATCTGATATTATTGGATCATTTTTCAGGTGGTAAAAATGCTTATCATTGTGGTCATATTATTTGTTGTGTGCTGGATGCCCCTTCAGATATACAACATTGTATCAGAATGGAAGCCAGAAATAAATGAGTAGGTTATAGAAGCTTCGGCTTTATTTATACGGCATTAATGCTGATTATTTGTTCTAAAATAGACGGGTTAACAGGATTTCAAAATAGCGATGTTCAAATACTTATTTTTCAAATTTTAAGTGTAACAGAATGAAATTTTTTTATTATAATGCTAAATCGCGTAATTAAAATTGCGTTATTGTGTTTAAAAATGTAATATTTACTCAGAAATCACTTGTCTCAGTGTCATCGTCTGGACAATATTTGTAGATAGAAATTTAAAAGTAAAGTTGCATCAACGAATGTGAACGTATTTTTTAAAGAATTAGATAATTTATCATCTATTTATAGATGTTCAAATAATTCGCAATAAACATAACCGCCGTAACATGTATATATGTATATATATTATGTTTCAGCTACGAGTACATGAACGTTCTTTGGTTATGTTTTAACTGGCTTGCAATGAGCAACTCTTGCTACAATCCGTTTATCTATGGTCTCTTGAATGTGAGTTATGTATGTTATTCGATAAGTATTAACGTTATATTAAATGTCACTCAAATTTTACTTTCATTTACCAAACATTATTAAACATTATATTCTTTATAATAAGCACGTATACAATTTAATTTATGTTATGTAAGATGTGCCTTATTGGGATAACGTATGCAATATAATGCTTATGTATGCTTCTTTGATCACTTACTAATTATGTTTTTCTTAGACATGTGTTTTTCAGTGTAAAATGTTTGTGCAAAATTGGCCCTTCCATGATATTTAAAAAAAAATCAACTGATTATACGTTTTTCCCAAGGGATTTTATGTTTTTACATGGGGTTTAAATAAGTTCGTTTATGCTAAGTTATCGATCTTAAGCATGGTTCAAAGGGTTTGTTCTGATTTTGGTTTTAAATAAAAATTCCATTTTTGTTCTTAAAAAAATCCATGGGTTAACAACTGATTAAATTGCATTTACGAATTTTAGTACTTCCTTATAGTATAGTGTATTTTAATAAAATTATATTCAAACGTTTATTATTTTGTTGTTTTATGCATATGAAAACCGTGGGAAAATGCTCCGAGATAAAGAAAAGAGTCCATGGAAAAATTAAAATATTCCACAAGAGAATCAGTTTTGAACCAAAAACATATTTGAAGAAACGACCATTTTTATAATTCTATATAAAAACCGATCATACAAAAGAATTGCTTTGCACCCTTTATCATAAAAATGTATATCTAATATGCTAATTGTACATTACTGTGCAAAATTTGGGTTTCACAAACATATTCTATTTGCCTTTATAAATGAATATTATTAACTCCGTTTTAGACTTAATAGCTCATCGTACAAAATATATATTATTTACTTATATTATAAATAATTGCCGATTATTGTGATATGAATGTTCATATATAACCTGGTCGATAATCTCTGTGTCGACTTCTCCATCCAATATGCCGATAAGAATACTTTGCAAAGACCTTCATGGTATCCAAATAACAGTTTAAAAACACTGTGCTCCTTTAGTACTCTATGTATCATCTTGCTCTATTTTGTGGTTGTAAAGTCGTAGAGCAAATTAAATGTTTCATGATAAATGGGTTTTGTTTGGTTTGTTTGTATAGGAGAAGTTTAAGAGGGAATTTAGAATCTTGCTGAGACGACCGTGTTGCATTCGAGAATGTTCTAATGGTTCATTCGTCAACAATGCGGATGTGTCGGATGACACAGGCTCAGGGTCAAAAAGGTTTACACTGACGTTCAGGTATGTTAATAACAAGCCATTAAGGTCATACCCATTAATTAATATGTTCTTCCTGCTTTATCAAAAACAGAAGATTTGTATAATGATTTGTGTTTTAGCAGATACACATTTACAATCTGTACATTATACTTTTTACCAATTTTGTGTGATATTACTTACTAGGACAAAGAATTGAACTTTCAGACTTAGCCAAAATCGAAATGGAATCCCGGGACAGCGCCAATGGGCTAACGGGCGTGGGAATACATATCTCACTATCGCGAGTGCAAAAAACAAGTGTCAGTCAGCCTGTTAAGAGACAAGAGCTTCAAAAGAGAACTTTGTTTGGATTTCGTGACATTTTCCTAAAGAAACACGGGAATACAAACTATAATGTACTATTTGGAAATTTGTTTTATGTTAATTCATGAACACCAGGATACACAGGATATATAATTTTGATTGAAGTGCGTGTTATATTCACTCGTAATTACTTGAGAAAAACATATAAGTATACTTTATTTAATTAAATTTATGATATAATAACGGTTTATTTAAATGAAAATGATATTTTTCTTGTAGAGCATTGAAACCGACGTACGCATTTGAAAGTATAAATTCTTTAACATATGGTCATATTATGAATAACTTCAATGTGCAGTGACTGTATGATTTATCAAATGCGGTTGGGTGTGGTAACATGTATTTGTATTAGAGTTCAACCATCTCACTATATATGTTCACTTTTCATAGACTGCTTGTTAATGGATTGTTACATCATATATCAGATCAGTTCGTCTGAACTGTATATAAAAAAGATTTGTAGTCGCGTGTATATATTAAATATAATTAACTGTCTTATTTCATCGGCAACGTCAACAACCGAAATAAATTTTACATTAACATATATCTTTTACTAATTTTTCAGCATACAATACAGTTTTAACGATAAATAAGAAACCACTGAACATTCGTCATATCAATCACAAGGAGTTTTCGCATACATATAGTAATTGCATTAAAAAACTTGGTAACAGAGAACAAATACATTACGCTATACAAACGCTACAAAGTTGTTTTAATTGGATAATAACCACATGTGTGGAAACAAAACATACAACAAGATTTGCTAGTGATAAGAATGGGATACTGAGCGAAAATTTTCTAAAAGCGATTGTCTAAAACTGTTCGTATTATCTAATTTTTTTTTTCAAACCTAGAACTTGTACCTTTATTTTGACAGGACGCACATCGTATTAAATTTGCTTCGAATTGGATTTATTTAGGAGAGACATTTAATTATATATTTCAGAAAACAAACTGTCAATAACATCTGAAGTATGAATCATTGTACGCAATACAGTTGCCATTATTGTATTAAGGGAATATCTTTCTATTCTTAATCGTTTACGAATATGGCTAAATTTATGTCATAAATATCTTTCTAATAGGGATACTGACATTGGCAACTGCTCCATCTTAGTATCTTCACAGGGGATATGGTCTCAATTCATACTGTAGCGTACTTCGATGGAGCAATAACGTACACAACTCAAAGTACACAACGTAGTAGTAATAGTAGTAATATATGAACCATACACTCTAGGCTGTACGCATGTGTCTAAAATTAACAATTACTTGTGTTAAAATTAACGCTTATGAAAAGACAATTATTATTTGAATTCTATGTACGTGTCTGAATCATAATTTTTATCATATTATCATATATTTAGGTAACATATAATTTATTTTTATTTCACTCAAAATGTAGAATGTGTGCTTTGTGAAATGTTTACATATGAAAACAGGGAAACATATTTAAAACTATATTGAATATTCTATTATATTTAAACACTTATCTTATATTATGTGCGCATGTTTAAACAAAGAACCAACCAGTTGTTAAATTGACCCTTGTTTCTTAAACAAAAACGTTTTCTCACGACACCCTGCAATTTCAATGTTAGTTTGTCTCATTATTTTTTTAGCACATACTAGGTAACCTTTATCGGTGTTAACGGTTTAAGTCGTAGGTTATTTAATTTGGATTGACACAATGTCTTATCTCCAGTGTATTAGTTATGCGACCGAAAAGTAACCGATGGTATTAATCTCATTTTGTTTTGAACGTTGTTGTTACTATTGATAAAGCGAATGTCGTAAACTGTAAAGGCATTTTATCACAGATCATTAAACTGTTGTAAATTACAATGGAATGGCTTGGAACTTGTGATATTACTCAAATATCAATCGAAATCTGTCTCAACTCTCTCTTGATATATTTTGTTCAAGACGATTGCAATATATAATGTTATTAAATGTTGCCGATTTTTGAGTGGTTGTTCACACAACATGAAAGAATGTTAACAACACTTTCAACTATATGAGCACGTTCAGACTGCTGGCTTAAAGGGAACGTCAACCCCGATTGACGGAAAAAGAAAAGTCCTAAATACCGTATTTTTTTTTACAATTATTCATTTGTATTGATTAGAATATCACGACTGGTATATTACAATACTTGAAAAAAGTACACGTTTTCAGTATATTCGGTAATAAAATTTCGCGATGTGAAATCGAAAGTACATCGCGAAAATATGTGACATAACGATATAAACACTATGAATAACGTTAGTAGATTGATCATTTTGTATATAAAATATATAAAATTCACTACGCATGCACAATTTGCATTCCTGTGTTTACCACGTGACGATCAATCTACTTGCGTTATTTATAGTTAACTGGTAGTTACCTGGTACCTGTACCCAGTAAAATGTATTACCGAATATTCTGAAAATATGAAAACTTATCAACTTTTTTCAAATAATGTAATATACCAGTCGTGATATTTTAATCAATATAAACTAATAATTGTAAACTTTTCTTTTTTCGTCAATCGCGGTTGACGGTTCCTTTAATCTAATTAAACGAAATTATTCAATGCACCGTAGGCGCTTGTTGTTATGCTAAAGAATACTTTAACCGTAATAATGTCATTTTACCCGAATCAACAGTCCATAAACTGTATGTTTTAATAAGGTTAATAATTTGTACTTGTGGAAAATAAAACAAAATCAGCTAAAGTAGTCCATCAATCATGCTTACAAGCTCCTTTAGGGTCATAAGGGTCATTGAAAACGCATTAGATTCATAATGCTCTTTTATAGGACTTTTGAATAGCTACACATACACAACTCAGTGTCGATATTTTGCTACATAGAGTAACATATGTAATTATTTTTTAAATGGTAATTATGTTATAAACATTGCACTTTATGTAAAGTTTAGCATAGAGATAGTACCTTTGTCGCTTGGCTGCTGCTCTTTCGGGATGGCGGGAACACTGATTCTCACCCAACTTTAAGTTATGGCTCTAATTCCTTTACCCAGTTACACTTTGGTTATCACTTCTGTTGGCGGGCGAAACGAAATGAATGCAAATTTTAATTTATTCCGAAGCAGCTGCAAGTTCTTTGAGAATAAACAGGCGCTGCGTATTTTTACCCAAAGCCACTCAAATGACATGACGAGGACAACACAACCGAATACCAACTCGGATCGGTCGTGAACCGGAACACAACAACCGCGCTTTCCATTGCAAGTCTTCAAGTTGGATGCAACAAGTAAGCCACTTGAGCTAGGACTAGATCAAGTTGTCAACACAGGAAACAACTATAAGATAATTCAACGTCAGAACACTATGCGGGCTGGGAGAGCCACAAACTGACGCAAGAGCTGAAGCCTCACCGCTACTGGGAACTTATCGGAAAAGCCGAGTTCAGGCTTTGGAGAAACATCAACGGAAGAAGGTCTAAAGATATGTTGAAGCGCGAATGATTCTGAACATAACCACGGGTTTCATTTCATCATAACGAATGAGTTAGTCACTATGGTCAAAAGTGCATTCATTTGCACCCTTGTCTCTATTTCGAGAATCTTTATCCGTGGACTTTTAGTCAGCTCAGGAAACATTTCTTAAGACCACTATTCCGTCATCTTTAATGCAAGAGCATCAAAACGAGCTCCTCTACGAAAAAATGTAAACTTTCGGAAACTATGAGAGATCAATATTGAAACATTTAAACAGGATATCACAGAGTCAGAAATGCAATTTGAAAATATACATGACCCTGAAACCCTTGTCCAAACTTATGATTATAAACTTTTGGCTTTGGTAGACAAACATGCTCCACTAATAACAAAATCTATAATTATGTGGCCGACTTGCCCGTGGTACACAGATTAGCTTCATGACGCTAAACATATCAAACGTAATTTGGAAAGAAAATGGCTAAATTGAGACTCACTATTGATCATGAAATTTATAGAAACCACTGCGCCAAAAGGAACAAAATGTTGAACAAAGCACGTGCAGATTTTTATTTAGATAAAGTAACATCTTGTGGCCGTGATCAAAAGAGCATGCATAACATCACAAAACACTTACTAGATAGTCCATCTGAAATAGCTCTCCCGTCTTGCAAAACATCCGACGAGTTAGTTTCAATGATTTTTTCAAAGATAAAGTTTAAGGTATCAGAAAAGATATTTCTGTACATGCCCTATCTCATTCAAATTCAAAACAGAGTAATGAGAATAACCCAGCAGCAGAAACATGCAGTTTGATACATTTCCGTCCGACAACTGTGGAAGAAGTTGAAAAAATCATCATGCAATCCCAAAATAAATCTTGCGAGCTTGACCCTATTCCAACTTGGTTCCTGAAAGAATGCAAAACTGAACTTCTACCAATACTGACAAAAATCATCAATTTTTCGATGGAAACAGCAAGTGTGCCAAGATCCTTTAAAACATCACGTATAAGACTTTTATTAAAAAAAAACACCTTAGATAAGAAAAACACTACAAAACTATCGCCCGGTTTCGAATCTGCCATATGTTTCAAAATTATTTGAGAAAGTTGTCAGCAAAAGAATTGATGAACATCTGACAGAAACAATTTAAATGAAGAAACAGCTTTGTTGAAAGTGCAAAACGATGTCCTACAATCATTAGATAAGAAAAATGTTACTGTCTTTGTTATGCTTGATCTCTTTGTCGCTTTCGACACCATCGACCACAAAACCCTTTTAAACCGCCTCGAACAACAGTTTGGCTTTGCTGAAAAACCACTACAGTGGGTACCTTCCTACCTATCTGACCGCTTCCAAACGGTGAGCATTGACGGCAAGGTATCAGAACCAGTGCTGCTGACCTTCAGCGTACCCCAGGGATCTGTGTTAGGCCCAACATTTTATACCATGAATCCTAAGCCTGTTGGGGAAATTTGCAAACAACCATGAACTCGGGCATCTTTTCTACGCCGATGACTCGCAGCTCTACATTTCCTTCGAACCCACCGATGGAGAAGTCCAAAACGAAACACTAAATAGAGTTGAAAAGTGCCTCCAAGATATCATCTCGTAGATGAATACAAATATGCTCAAACTTAACACCGACAAAACCGAGGTAATCGTATTTTCAAGTCAAAACAATGCCAAGTACGTATACGGGTTAACTATTAAAGTAGGGGACTCGAAAATTAAACCATCGCAATGCGTTCGAAATCTCCGCGCATGGTTTGATTCAAGAATGAACATGGAACAGGATACTTATGCTATAAGTAGATCATGTTTCGGTCAAATCAGGCAAATATGTCACATCAGGCAATATCTTACACCAAAATGCTACAAAATCCTTGGTAAATATACTTGTTACATCTCGGCTAGACTATTGCAATGTACTGCTGTATGGAACACAATAATCAGCTATCAAGAAACTACAAAATGTTCAAAAC
Organism: Dreissena polymorpha; assembly: GCF_020536995.1. Classification (NCBI taxonomy): domain Eukaryota; kingdom Metazoa; phylum Mollusca; class Bivalvia; order Myida; family Dreissenidae; genus Dreissena; species Dreissena polymorpha. The sequence goes on from NC_068356.1 coordinate 74,348,757, forward strand.
ACCATATTAATACTATAAGTAGATCATGTTTCGGTCAGATTAGGCAAATAGGTCACATCAGTAAATACCTTACACCAAATGCCACAAAATCGTTGGTCAATTCACTTGTCACATCTCGGCTAGACTATTGCAATGCACTGCTGTATGGAACACAAAAATCAGCAATCAAGAACTTACAAACTGTTCAAAACACTGCGGCGCGTGTTATCACAAGAACATCCCGCTATAGTCATATAACACCGATTCTTAAGGAATTACACTGGCTCCCAGTATAAAAAAGAATTCACTTCAAAAAACTTACCAATGCTTTCAAAGCCTTATATTGACAAGCGCCTGCATATCTGAACAACATACTTGAAGTCTACGAACAAAGGCGAACTTAAGATCAAAGAACGAAGCGACTTCATTAGTGATTCCAACGAAGATTCAATCCTTATCATACGGGGAGTGAAGTTTCATGTACGCTGCTCCCAAACTCTGGAACTCACTTCCATCAAACATTCGAGGTTCTTCAACACTGAATTCCTTCAAAAGGCACTGAAAACTCACCTCTTCCTCCAATCGTATGTTACATAAGCAGTGGTTTATTCAATTCATTACATGGTGGTAGTATAAGCAGTGTTTTGTAGTCATGCTTAGTCCCTCTAGTCGTGTCTTAAAGTCACTCTGTAATTTTAACCTTCAAGTTGTGTCTTGTAGTCACACTTGGTCATTCTATTTGTGACTTGTAGTTCAATAGTTCAAATAAGGTTAAAACCCAAAAGAAGTGTCCGTAAGGGTGACAGGTGACCGGTAGCTGTGGAATCCGACAGCCAGAGTGCAGAAATATCCTTTCACGTATCCTTTCAGTTAATGAAAAACAATGTCTGTATGTTCCCAAAAATTTGCTCATAATATCATTAGAATTATTGTCTTAACCCTAGTTATATCAATTTATTACAATTTTTTTTACTTTTACTGTGTTTCAATATTGTAGCCGGCATTGTTTTATTGCTTTAGTTTCTTACAGCATTTTTATTTATATCACACAAATTTAGATTATTAATCCTTTACTTAATGCTTCATAATAGTATCAATCACTCTGTACTTGTTTTTACCTAGTACTTATAGTATAAGCTTTAGATTTTATTGTTTCATTAAATGTCATATAGCTATACACATTGAGTAGTTTTTATAGTGTCTTGTTGATCTTTCTAATTTATGGTTACTGTGCATGTTTTTACGTAGTACTTATAGTTTAGTTTAAGATTTTATTGTTTCGATCATCAATTGTCTTATAGCTACACACGTTGAGATCGATTTCTTTTGAACAGTGTTGCAAAATGTTTTCGTATCTGCGATACGTCAAATGTCCTTTTGTAAAGCGCCTTTGAACGAGCATTTTTGCATGAAAAGGGCGCTAACGAAATCCGTTATAATAATAATAATAATAATAATTTCAGCAAATTCCACCATCATCCAGGTCTACGCAAAACGTCAGTCTAGACGAGGACAATATACAATTTTATACAGAGTTGTGAGAGCATTGACGAAGACATCATCATCTTCGAAGGCAACTGGAACTCCCTTGTTGGTCCAAACGCCTACCGAGACTGTTCAGGGACAGTAGGTATATTTGGCATAGGGAAGGCAAATGACAGAGGGCTGATACATCTTCAGATCGCCATACGCCTTCATTTTATGATGGCCAATACGCTTCTCCCGCAAACACAGATATTATGTATTGCTGTCCCCGCAACGGTTCAGTTTCAGCATAAGCAAGGCGAACCCAAGAACATATGGCGCAGAAATCGTCAGTGACCATGATTAAGTGCTTAATACAATCAAGCTGATATTTAAGTGTATGCGCATCGCCAAAAAACTTAGCTTTAGATTTGACATGCAAACATTAATTAGGTCCAGATATAGCAAAGGCATTTTAAGCGCAGATACCGCAACTATAAACAACCTAGACAATGGCATCATCATCATCACCAACAACATCAAGGGAGTCCTGTATTCATCAATCGAAGCGGTTCTGGGAAGAGAGAGGAAAAATAACACACCATTTTGTACGACCTATATCATTTGCAGCTGTGGCAAGAGAAGAGGAGATGATCACAGGTAGCAATAATAAGACTTACAGCACCCTCAAAGTCCTCATGAAGACCAGTCAACCAAATGCCACTGTTATAGCAGACGCTTACGGGACCCTACTGCCTGAGAGTGTTGAAGTCCTGAACAGATGGACTTAATACTAGCTCGACCTCTATTACTACCTGCTTCTATAAGACCTTAGTCTCCTTCAGAACAACCGCAGACCATAAGCTGATGATAAATGTTCGACCATACTTAAGGTAGAGATGATTAATTATCTCGTTATGATCAGATACTTTGCCCGACAAAACCTGGTGTCATAAACCACACGCGGCAGATGCCTGGTCATTGAGCGCAATTATGGTCATTATGATTTTCCCATGACTTCTCTTGGTAGTAGCATTCAGCAGTCATTTTATAAACAAATGTAACACCAAACACTCAATTAAAAAGTTATTTATCCAAACAGATTGTAAGAAACTTAATTCTGTGAAGGTATTTGCCAGTTTATATAATAATATAACAGGATCGCTGTACATTCGTTCCTGCCCTATTTTTCATTTATTCCTACGTTTTTTTAAACAACTTGGACATTCGTTCCGTCGTTATTTTGACAATTCGGATAATGGTTTCTACATTATTTTGACAGCCCGGACATTCGTTACTTCGTTATGTTGACAGCACGGAGATTCGTTCCTTCATCATATTGACAACCCTGCATAATTGCTATCCTGGTCATTATTATCACATTTAATCGAAATGAATATGACACTTTGGGCATTTCAATCGGTATGTTAATGTGTCATAATTAAAATAATGTGCTGTTTGTATTATTTATCATAATATTGTCATTCTTTACACAGTTTAAACAATTTATCGTAAGCATGAGCATGACAACTTTAAACAATAATCGAATATATCGACTTTCACTGAGATCTGTAATAAGCGAAACCTTGTAAAAATCGGGCCGATTTTTATTACGTAGCCATCGAAATGTAGACCCAGGCGTGTGTTTCTTGGCGTACGAGTGACCCTCGAAACTTAGCACAGAATGACCGGGGCATGAAAACTCAGTAGGAACGCATATTAGGTTTATCAAAATAACGTAGGAATGAATGTCCGGCAGAAAAAACAGCGTATGAACGAATGTCCGCCTTTAAAATTTAGCGTAGGAGTGATTGTCCTTTGTTACACATTTAAGGATACATAATAAAGTGCTTAATACCTATACATTTAAAATATGATTAAAAGTTATTTTAAACATGAAACGTATTTAGCGGGTTCCGGTAAAATAAAACTCAGACATTACGTAGACTTATAAAGAGTGTTTGTTAGTGTATGGAAGAACAAAGAAGCATTTTCGTTGAACAAAACTGTGTTTCATAATGTATCCGAAAAAATACAAAACAATAGAGATTTATGAAATAGAAGTGCATACATCTATCATTCATAATCACGTGTAAATAAATATCAATTTGCATGCATAAACAATTCAGTTTGCACCACGTCCGTTTTTCACCTGTATATAATAATTCTTCAATATCGTCATTCACTGTAAAATATGAAACATGCATTTTATGAAATTCGGCTTTAATGTATAATTTTTTGCCTATTTTGTGTTATTGTAACATATTTTATCAATATGTTACAATTAAACAAATATAAAAAATCGTATATACCCGCTTTAATAATAATAATACATTGTTCCCAGAGACATCCCGTTTACATCCGTTTTCACCGCCGTGGAACGGACTATTCAAAGCATAACCCGCTGTTGCTAATCTTGTTAGGAAAAACATATTAGCCGCGCTCTGTGAAAAGGGAGTTTACTGTTTGTGCGTAAAGTGTCGTTTCAGATCAGCCTGTGCAGTCTACACAGGCTAATCAGGGACGACACTTTCCGCCTTAACGGATTTTTTTCTAAGAAGAGACTGCCTTAAAACGAACAAAATCATAAAAACGGAAAGTGTCGTCACTGATTATCCTGTGTGGACTGCACAGGCTAATATGGGCGACACTTTACGCACATGCATTAAACCCCATTTTCACAGAGCACGGCCCATACGTATTACTGTTTAAATAATGTTTGTTATGAGGACTGCAAGCGTTGTAAACACGAACGTAGTAGTTAAACTTAAACAGTACTACGCAAATGCTTTCTAATTTATTTCGCTCGGTTTACCCCATATTTGTTTAATTTTAATTCTACTGTTTACCTTAATACTTAATGAATTGGAATTGCTAATATCAAGCATAATTTATCATTTACAATTATCAGGTAAGCCTCAGTTACTTGTGCATGGCGGTCGCAGGGTATAAGCTCCCTTCAGACAAAAGCTTTATGCGGTGCAGAATTATTCATAAGGACATATTTGTTACCGCAATTTAACCGTGTTGGGTCCTTGCGATTACAAAACTTAGTTGCTTCATGCTTTTTATTCACTTTCACTGAGCTGTTGTCGTTTTTTTTTTCAATCTGAACAATATGTTCCATTTTCCCACAAGAACAGTTTATACAAAGTAAAATCGAAAGGGCAGAAATAGGTTGGAGAGGTGTAGAAGAAAGCATTACCGGCGGATTATTTCCGACCTGAGAGATCAGCAATCTTAATAACGCTGTGCCAAAGAGATATAAATTAGACCGGTTGTCCTCGAAGTAAAACTCATATATCATTTGAACTAACAGTGCTTGTAAAAGTAAAAAAAAAAAGTAAGATGATCATCCGTATGTACCTGAAATCTCTAAATGTACTGATTTTCAATTATCGAGTAAACATGCAATAATATCATGTAAATTGCTGCTTTTTACATTCTGCTCAAACATTGAAATCTGGATTACTTGTGTTTTCAGTGAAGATAATACAGAGAATGTTCAAGAAACTCCTTACCATCTATGAAAGGCTTAACCCATTTATGCCTAGCGTCTAGAAAAAAGGCCTTGGCAAACAGCGTACACCCAGATGAGACGCCGCATGATGCGGCGTCTCATCGGGGTCTGCGCTGTTTGCTTAAAGAAATTTCTCTAAGAATTATTCAAAATATAGAAATACATATACTAGGCATCCCTAATTTTGGAAATAAATTGATCCAATTTAGAAAGATGGGAGAATCCACTAGGCATAACCCTGTCAATAACAAGGAAGAACACACCGAAGGGAGAAGGTGTAGTAGAAAATGGGCATTTTAGAAGGGTCCCTTCATCCGCGCAGATATTCAGCCGTTCGGCGCCTTCAACAGACATGAACAGCACCAGCATAAGCCTCAAGAAGAGTTAAACAAAATAATTATGTGCCCGATGTCTGAGTTATTCTGACAGAGATGCTGCTGGAGAATCAGAGAAGGGACCTGGCCAGGGCGGGGAAGGTTATTGATAAACATGTTCTAGGAATATTCGTATTATTTTGTACACATTTTTCATCATTTACATTAGCCGCTTTTTGTTACATCCACGTTGTTGCTTGCTGAGGAAATATTGGTAGAAAACGTTTATCCGAGTCGATCATGTTGATTTCTGGTTTTAACAAAATTATGAATATCACATCTGAAAAGTACTCGTGATCATATAAAATATATATTTTCACTCGTGGCTGCGCCACTCGTGAAAATACTATTTTCTATGATCACTCGTGAATTAAAATCGATAATACACCGAATCCAACAAATATCCTCTATGCATTTACATCCTAACTATGTAATCGAGCTCTTGAGACCCTGCATTATGGTTTCTTGTTGAGATGAACTACGATGACCTGTGGTCGGTTGGTACTAAATTGTGTAAACTAGCAGGAATTTGAACAAAGAGCTGAACATTGCATTCACTTAGTTCATCAATTTATAGGTTTGTATTCGCGTTCTCTGGTGGGCGCACATTAAAGCTTGAGAAATTACATGACAATTTAAAAGGATTTAATTTATCTTATATCGCCTTTTAGCTTAACGCCGTCGCGTCAGAAAATACCCGCTACATTTGCAGCCATAGTAATCTTAGGCTTCATGGTGTCTGTTTCGGACAGGGTAGCTCCTGACCAGTTTGTGCTAAATTTGTTGGCTTGTCTTGAGTATCACCAGCCTGATTTGGTGTAATACCAATTTTTGCATGACTTCAAACGTCTTTGTTGAAATGTGTTTGGAGCGGATGAAATCATTAATACAATGCAGCTCTTTGCACACATTCCGTTGCGTGGCATTGAAAATATGCGTAGGTACTCTAGCTATATTTCATGCGCAAAATGCAATGAGTTAATTACTTTCGAATAATATAGCTCTAAAAGACTGTTCTAACAACATAGTCCGATGATAAATATGTGTTTAGGCGTGTGCGCAACCCTGTAAACAGTGACCTTAACAGAGGTTACTGGGAATTTCGTCCTGGGAAGACCTTGAATGGTATCCTATTTGATTGCACTGAAACATTATTTACTTGTCACACTCAGTTTAAGCTCAATTAACTGAAGCTGAAAACCCTGTTGGGAAGGTGTGGGTGAACACTCTCTCCCCATTGGGAGTTTACATTAATAGCAACTTAATAACATTACCATTTTGCATAAAAAATCGCAATTTCTATTGACATTTCGTAATTCAATAAATCGTCATTGGTATCGGATTTATTTCTTGGAATATTTTATTATTCGTTCTTAGTTTAAGTCAATCCCGTAAATGTGTAACATTTCGAATATAATTGCAAATGCGGGCTTATGAATTTTAAGACAGAAAGTACTAGTACCAACATATAATGGTATTACACTTCATTGAAGATTTAATATGAAACACAATCTCGGAATTCCATTTTTTCCGGGAGTTCTATCTATAATTGTCTGAGCT